>NW_006921655.1:4943465-4958124 GCF_000298275.1 Orycteropus afer afer
CTTCAAGGCTCAGGGGTCCAAGATTATCTTCTGTGTCTGTGTTAATTGGTTTCCCTTTTCTTTGTTGAAGAGGGTCTGTGCAATCCTTCTGCCTAGTCTGCCATTTGCCGGAACCTCCCCTCAAGTATCTTTTAAGATGTCTAAGTGCTCAGCTGCTAACCAAAGGGTTGCTGGTTCGAACCCACCAATTGCTCTGTGTGAGAAAAGGCCTGGCAATCTCCTTCTGTAAAGATTATACCCTAGGAAACCCTATGGGGCAATTTCACTCTGTCCTATAAAGATCTATGAATCAGAATTGACTTGATGGTACATGACAACATATTAGGTTTAATTCTCATTTTATTAATGAATAAAGTGAAGGATGGAGAGGCTAAGTGATTTGATCTAGCTACCACTGTGTTGTACAGAATAAGGAGCTGAGCTAGATAGAGAAAACCATTTTCTTAATTTGTCATTTAATATTGTGTCTTCTTTAAATATTCCAAATTTTAATTTTCCTTTTTCTTCAACAACCAATATCTATTGAATTCTCAATACATGCAAGACATTGTATCATACGTTAAGGGCAAAAAGACACAGCTCCTACTTGCATGGAACTTACAAGTGTGGAAACTCTGGGGATAATGATATATTTAGAAGGATATAAGACAAGATAGTATATGTAAAAGATGGTTCCTATTTAAAAATTCTATGGAAAAGTATGTTTAGGAGGTTTGTGAGAAGAATCTAGAAAAGAAGAAGATAAGACTTGAGATAAGATGGATAAGATGTTTCTACTCATACCATTCTCTAGACTGATAGGAGGGATCTGGAAGTAAGATGATCACTTTGATTGAATAAAGGATTTACATAGGATACCAAAAAAAACAAAACAAAACAAAACTGACTGTCGTTGAGTCTGTTTCAACTCATAGTGACCCCTCCTTGGGTTTCTGAGGCAGTATCTCCACAGAAGTAGCTTGCCCAGTATTCCTTCTGAGGAGTGGCTGATGGGTTTGAACTGCCAGCCTTCTGGTTAGCAGTCAAATGCATGGGAATTCTCTTTTAAAAGTGAGTAGGCCTTACTGCGGGAGTTCTGGTAGCATAGTGCCTAAGGCACTTGACTGCTAACCAGAAGGCTGGCGGTTCAAACCCACAAACCACTCCTCGGAAGGAAGGTTGGGCAATCTACTTCCATAGTGATGCCACCTAGGCAACCCAAGGAGGGGTCACTATGAGTCGAGTCCAACTCGATGGCACATAACAGCAATAACAGGCCTTACTGCAGAGTCTTCAATTCAGTAACAAACTGAATATGAACTTTCTTAATAAATGCCTCAAGATTTTTGAATAGGAAAATGATACTTTTTCAACAAATATATTTATTGAACACCAGTTATATTTCAGACACTATTCTGTGTTCTGGGATGTCAACACCAAATAAGATAATGTCTGCATTGTCCACAGACTTGAAGTTTAGTGAAGGAGACAGACAAGTAGACCGGCATTTACAAAACATTAGATAATTTTCTGATGTGTTCAGAATAAGTGAGAACACATAGAAGAAGGGACCCTAACCCAGACTTGAGGGATTAGGAAAGTCTCTGGAGGAATTTATGTTTGAACTAAGTCTTTCAAAAATCTTTTACTTTCTCTAATTTCAAAAATTTGTTTTTAGGCAGCTTTGAGTAGCTCCCCATGGATAGTGACCCTATAGGTAACAGAACGAAACACCACCCAGTCGTGTACCATCCTCACAACTGTTGCTGTGCTTGAGCCCATTGTTGCAGCCACTGTGTCATTTCGTCTGATTGAAGGTCTTCCCCTTTTTCGTTGACCCTCTACTTTACCAAGCATGATGTCTTTCTCCAGTGAATGGTCCCTTTTGACAACATGACCAACATACAAGAGGTGAAGTCTGGCCAATCTTGTTCCTAAGGAGCATTCCAGCTGTACTTCTTTCAAGACAGATTTGTTTGTTCTTCTGGCAGTTCATGGTTTATTTGGTATTCTTCCCCAACACCACAATTCAAATACTTCTGCTCTTCTGTAGTCTTTGTTATTCATTGTCCAGCTTTTACCACATATGAGGCGATTGAAAATACCATGGCTTGTGTTAGGTGCACCTTAGTCTTCAAAGTGACATCTTTGCTCTTTAACATTTTAAAGAGGTCTTTTGCAGCAGATTTCCTAAGTGAAATGCATCATTTGATTTCTTGACTGTGCTTCCATAGGTGTTGATTGTGGATCCAAGTAAAATGAAATTCTTAATTTCAAAAATAATACATACATGTTTTTAAGGTTATGGTGTTGCTAGGAAGATGGAGTAGTTGTGCTTTTCTCCGTTCCTCATGCTAAGTACAACTAGAAACCATGGGCATTATATATTGTTATTGTTGTTGTTAGGTGTTGTCGAGTCATCTCCAACTCATAGCAACCCTATGCACAGCAGAACTAAACACTGCCTGGTCCTGTGCCAGCCTCATGATCCTTGCTATACCTGAGCCCATTGCTGCAGCCACTGTGTCTATCCATCTTGTTGAAGGACTTCCCTTTCTTCATTGACCCTCCACACTTTACCAAGCTTAATATCCTTCTCCAGGGAATGGTTCCTTCTGACAACATGACCAAAGTAGGTGAGATGAATTCTGGCCATTCTCATTTCCAAGGAGCATTCTGGCTGCACTTCTTCCAGGACAGATTTGTTAGACTTTTAGCAGACCATGGTACTCTTAGCATTCTTCTCCAACACCACAACTCAAAAGCATCAACTCTTCTTCATTCTTCCTTATTCATTGTCCAGCTCTCACATGCATAAGAGGCAATTGAAGATACCATGGTATTGTATGTAAATAAACATAAAAAGACTGAAAGGTGGAGAGAAGGTAGATTGACTAGGGACCCAAGGAAAGACATAGTGGTGAGTTCTCTGGGTCATCTTTATGTTCCTTTCTGGAGCTGAAGAAACCAGCAACCTGGAAATTCCCATGGGTACTGACAAAATAGACCTAACAAAACCTTGCTTTTTCTAGCCAAAGAATATGCATATAGATGCCAAAATAAATATGGTGCAAAACAATTGACAAATATAGGTGCAAGAATCGATATATTAGCAAATGAAATTCAGCAATATGTAAAAATAATTAAACATTATAACCAAATGGGATTTATTCCAGGGATGCAAAGCTGATTCAGTATCCAAAAATCAGTCAATATAACTCACCCATAAAGAAGAAAAATTACCTGATCATATCAATGGATATAAACAAAATCCTAGACAAAATGTAATAACTACTTTGGATTAAACTTTTAGAAAAATAGGAATAGGGCACAACTTTCTCAACTTGATAAAGAGCATCTACAAGCAACCTATAACTCTCATTACACTTGATAGTCAAAGATTGAATATTTTTCCCCTAAGATCAAGACCAAGACAAGGATGTCTGCTCTCACCATTCTTATTCAACATAGTGTGCAAGTTCTAGTTGGGAAAATAAAGCAGGCAAAAAAAAAAGAGAGAGAGAGAGACATCCAGATCAGAAAGGAAATGTCCTTATTTACTGGTGACATGATTTTCTACATAGAAAATTTCAAGGAACCTACAAAAACATAACAAGACAAACCCTCCTAGAATTACTATGTAAATTCAACAAAGTTATAGGACACAAGATCAACATGCAAAAATTAATTGTATACCTATTTACTAGCAATGAACACATGGACACCAAAATTACAATTGCTACACTATTTGCAATCACAAAAAAAAAATAATGAGGTGCAATTCTGAAAAAATATATACAGGATTTGTGTGCTTACAACTACAAAATGTGGATGAAAGAAATCAAAGAAGATCTAAATAAAGGGAGTGGCAGTTCATAATTGTGGATTGGAAAACTTAACAAAGTAAATATGTCAATTTTCCCTAAATTAATATGTAAGTTCAATGACCTTCCTATCAAAATCCTAGCAAGATGCTTTTCTAGATAAATAGATAAAATAATTCTGAACTTCATATGGAAAAGAAAAGGAACTAAAATAGCTAAAACAATTTTGAAAAAGAGGAGACAAGTGGGAGGAATCAGTCTACTTGATTTCAAGACTTACTAGATAGCTACAGTAATTAAGATCATGCGGTACTGGGGGAGAGATAGACATGTAATCAATGGAACAGAATAAAAAGCCGAGAAATAGATACACACAAATATGCCCAATTTATTTTTGACAAAGGTAAGAAAAGATGGCCTTTTCAAGAAACAATACTAGAACAATTAGACATCCATAGACAAACAAGTGAATCTTGACCTAAATCTCATGCCTATACAAATATTAACTCTAAATAGTTCTTGGAATTAAATGTAAAACTATAAAACTTTTAGAAAACAATAGAAAATCTTTGGGATTTAGAGCTATGCGAAGAATTCTTCGCTTTGCCACCAAAAGCATGATTCATAAAAGGACAATTTGATACACTGGAATTCATCAAAACTAAAAACTTTATTTTCCCATGAAAGACCCAGTTCATTGGATGAAAAGGCAAGTTATAGACTGATAAAAAATATTTGCAAATTACGTTTCAGACAGAGGACTAGTATTGAGAATATATAAAGAATTTTCAAAATTCAATAGTAACAAAAACAAAAAAAATTCAATGAGAAAGTATACAAGGAGACAAAATATAGCTGAAGAGAATATACAAATCGCAAATAAACATATGAAAAGATGTTCAACATCATTAGCCATCAGTGTAATGGTTCTTGTGAGATATCAATGCATATCTATCAGAATGGCTAAAATAAAAAAATAATAGCACCACCAAATTCTGGCAAGGCTGTGGAGAAACTGAATCACTCATACATTGTTGTTGGGAATGTTAACAGTACAGCCACTCTGAAAAACAGTTTGGCAGTTTCTTGAAAAAAAAAAAAACAAACCCTAAATGTGCCAAAGTCATCTGATCCAGGAATTACTGTCTTAGATACTTACCCCAGAGAAATGAAAACTTACATTCATTTAAAAATCATTGCACAAATGCTTATAGCAGCTATATTTACAATAGAAAAAAATTAGAAACAACCCAGATGTTATTTATAGGTTGAATGGTTAACAAAACTGTGGTGCACCCATAAAAAAAACAAAAACCCACTGTCATTGAGTCGATTCCAACTCATAGCAACCCCTATTGGGTTTCCAAGGTGGTAAATCTTTAAGGAAGTAGATTGCCCAGTTTTGCTTCCCTGGGGCGTCTGGTGGGTTTGAACCACCAACCTTCTGGTTAGCAGTCTGATGCCTTAGGCACTGTACTACCAGAGCGCTTTTGGTGCATCCATATCATGGAATAAAAAAAGAATAATCTATTGATACATGCAACAACCTGCATGATGATACTTCAGGGAATTATGCTGAGGGAAAAAGGCCAATCCCAAAAGATTACAGACCATATAATTCCATTATATAACATTCTTTAAATGACAAAATTATAGTAACAGAGAAAAGATTGATGGTTGCCAGGAGTTAAGGAGGATCTGGGAGTGGAAGGGGGGGAGTTATTTCTAAAAGGGCAACATGAGGGATCCTTGTGGTGATCAACTTTTTCTGTCTCAATGTCAATCTTGGTTCTGATATCATAGTATAGTTTTCCAAGATGTTACTACTGGGGAATATGGGGTAAAATGTGCAGGGACCTCTCTATATGATTTATGACAACTGCCTGTGCATCTTCAATTATCTTAAAATAAGAAATTTAACTAAAAAAATAAACTGTCCTCAAGGTTGAGGTAGCCAAGATGAGGTGGGAGAGGACGTTCTACATAGCTAGATGGAGGGAACAGAAACTAGGCTAGTGAAGCTTGAGTGCAGGATGTGTGTTGGACCGGGGAATGAAGCTGGAATGGTCAGTCAAGGGCAAATTATGAAGGACTTTGCTTAAGGAATTTGAAATTTCTAAAAAATATGAAAATATTTTGAAGAATTTTAAACAAGAAAGTGACAAAATCATATTTTTTGATTTATAATAATAAATGGATGATGACTGGCAGTAATAAGTCTAACAGAGATTTGATATATGGTGCAGACAGACAGGGGAAAATGAAAGATTGAAAGTTTGGTGGTACTGATGAGGCATGAGAACAGGGATAGTGAGAGTAAGGAATAAGAAAACTGTCAAGTTAGAAGGATACAGTTAGGAAGCGGACATCAGGGCTTGCATTTAAGAGACAGAATAGTTTTAGAAAATGTCAAAGAACTAGATTTGGACACAGAAGTAAATTGTTGAAATAAAGTGGAAATCCAAGGAACTGTGATGTCAGATGGGTTGTCCACATAGATATCAGAACTTAGAATGATGACTATTCTGGTTACCTAGTGCCACTCTGACAAGAATATATATCACAACTAGCACGGCTTGAACAAACAAGAGTTTATTCTCTTACAGTTTTGGAGGCTTTAAGTCTGAGTTCAAAGTGCTAAGCTTTAGGGGTGGGTGAAAGCCCCTCAACCTTGGGCTTCAGCTCTGCCTCCTGCTCCCAGCCCACAGAAGCTAGAGGTTTTTCTTCACTCAAACAGCTGCTGGCTGCTGAGGCTGACAAGCCCAAGGGTGACAAGTAAAAAGTCACCATCCCAATGTTATCAAACCACATGGCAGGCCATTAATTCAAGTCCACTAAAAGTCTCAAGATCAGCAGAGCATAGCAGGCTGCTGAACAATGACTCGGCTACATGCAGGGTTCAAGCATGCCATAAGCTAGAGACCATTCTCAAAGCTGTTTCTTATATATGGGAAGTAGACCACATAACCAAAGCAGCTACTTAGCTGCTCCAATAGATTCCACCATGGACTTATTTACCAGTCTCACCATGGGGAATAACTACATTCAGCTGCCCAGGCACTCAACCAGGCCCAGCCAAATTGACACACAAACTTAACCACGACAATGACAGAACAGGAAAAGAAAGGAAGATAGTAAGTATGAGCCAGGTATAATAAATATGAGTGGTAACTAGAAAGTAAATAATGACAAGGGAAAGAGTGGGAACTACAGACAGATGGTGTAACTCTCCATGGAAGTGTTTTTATAGAAAGGTGAAAGGCTAGTTGTCTAAAGGCAACAGTATTGACCAAGAATAATGTGATGTGTGCCCCTCCCCTCATCATATAGGTAAAGACACAATGAGCAACCAACCTATTGATTAGGAGATGGAAACAAGCATCTAGGGGACTACTCTGGGAAAAAGTAGACAATCAGGGATGGTTTACAAAGAGTGGGTATGCCCAAGCATACCATGACAGGGGTTGATGGGTTTGTCAATAGTGGAAGATCATTAGTGGATCTAGGGGGAAGATATACAGAATAAAGTGGAGTCAGAGTAGAAGAAAGGACATTTGGCTTTATGTTTTTGGTAGTGGCAAAGAATGACAGTCAGTAAAAGGCACTGTTGAATTAAATGGTCTCAAGATTCAGATTGGAATTCAGCCATCAAATGGCTTTTAGATTGGCAAAGGCTTTGGGCTTTTGTGGTGTCTGAGATAGGATGACATTTGTTGCTTGTGTTCTCATCAGTGGTCTATAGCCTTCACAAAACAGTTGTTTTCTGTTTCAGTAAAGCCCAATTCAAAGGAAGGGAAATGCAGTTAGGTCACCATGAGGTTAGAAAAGATTTCCAGCATTGGCAAAACTGTTTGGTAGAGAATGCTGACGCAATTACGTTCAGGCAGGCCTGCCCCAATATTTGTGGGAGTTAGCCTGTGGTTTACTTCCCTTCTCTTCCCACCCCTGGCTTTGCTTTGCACCGGGAAGAGTCTTGTGGAATCCCCATCCCACACAACCAAGCTTTGTCCACTAAATCCTGACAGCTGCCTCTTGGCTGCCCCTCAGACCTAGGAGAGAGGACACTGCTTGCCCAATCTTTGCTCAAGGGGACTATCTTGGGAAAAAGGCCCAAGTAGGCCGTGGAAATGAGCTTAGGGCTATGATGTGGGGAATTTGGAGATTCTGGGTATCTAGACTATGCTCTAGTAGGCAGGAGGTGGCTATAAAAGAGGATATGATGTTTGTTTGTTTGTTTTAATTGAGGATTTTTAGGAGAGTAGTCCAATTCTGCAATTCCTTTTCTCTGAAGGGTGTTTTCTCTTATTCAAACTAAGTGAGGAATTCTACCCTTCTGGCCCCGGTGGACCTTCAGGAAAATAAAGTGTATGTTTTAAGGGAGTTCTTGTTCCTGGGACTGCTTGACCAATGTCCCATGAAATTTTGGTGGCAGAGAGACTGGGTGTATCACTCTTGGTGGGAAAAGTCTACTTGCCTGCAAAAGTGGAAGAAAAGGGATGACTTCAGTTTCTGACTTTGGCTAGGCCAGGCTATCCTGAAATGGAAGGTATGAGAGACCACATACCAGGGTATAGGGGCTGCTATGGAAAGAGTCAGTGAGGAACATACTGAGAAGCAGGAGTGGAGAATTAGTCATGAGATCAGCCCCTGTCAGGTTATAGTACAATATTGGAAATGCTACCAAAACGCCTCACAAAAGACAGATCCAGCCTTTAGTCATTTGCTGTGATGAAGGACATCAAAACAGATTACAACAGCTCCAGTTAAGTAAGACCCATCTTTTCTCTCTTCTCCTAGAGAATCCCAGTAGCAGCATAGTATGTGACAGGAGGAGTAGAAAGACAAGGAAGAGAAATACTGGAAAAATAAAACCAAACCTGGAGTGATCCGGCCCTGGGACTGGGGAGCTGTGCGTTGAATGCAAGACTGAAGTTTTGATTTGGTTAAGATTGAATTGTTTAATACCTGAAAATGGAAATGTTCAAATGTCTGAAAATGATGTGAAAAACTCTGAGACGTTCCTGAGATAGCATTCAGAAGGGGAAATGACAATATTTTGAAGCATAGTGATTTCAGGGAAAAGAGCTATTTCACCATTTTGTGTTACCAAGTCTAGTCCTTTCAGTATACTATATGCATATCAATGTTTTTCTTTTAGGTCTTTTATTGGAATATTGTCAATCCATGTTTGTGTATGATGTGAAGTAGGGATTCTTTTCTTCCTCCTTTTTCCCTTTCAAAACGATTATGTAATTGTCATATTGCATTCTCTTACTTCGTAAGTTAAAGATAGCTGCAAATTCCTTGCTTCTCCTCCTATTGAGATGTGTGGCCCAATTCCCCTTTTGTTAACTCTGACTAGCTTTAACGATCTGCCTGACCAATAGAAGGTGGCAGAAGTGATATAATGGGATTTGTGAGACTAGGAAGGAGCTTTGGTAGCATAGTGCCTAAGGCATCTGACTGCTAACCAGAAGTCTGGTGGTTTAAACCCACCAGCCAGTCCTCAGAAGAAAGATTAGGCAATCTACTTCTGTAGAGATACTGCCTCGGAAACCCAAGAAGGAGTCGCTATGGGTTGGATCCGACTTGACGGCGGTGAGTTTAGAGTGAGTAGAGGCTAGGTTATAAGAGACCTGTAGCTTCAGTCCAGGCCTTAGAGAGCTTATTTTGGAATACTCACCCTTGAAGTTCTGAGGCACAGTGTCAAAAGTCCAAGTAACTACTCTGAGGTTGTCATGGTGGAGAAAGCACGTGAAAGATCACATAAAGGTCTTCAAACTATATGAAGAAAGAGAGAGATCCTTGACCAGCTCCCCAGCCATTACATGAGGCAGAGACTAGTCTCTGAGTGTTAGCAAGTTAGAAGACCTGAGACTAGAGCACATATCTTACCACTGATGAAGAGGGTGTGCCAGTTATTGATTTACTACTTAGTTCCAAATCCATTCTTTATTGCTATGCTTGATAGTGGAATTTGGTAAATAGTTCTCCTTTACCAGTTGGCACCATATTAAGTTTTGTTTGTAGAAGGCGATAGAGGAACCCTACAAGGGGAAGGGACTTCTTTCTCTTCCTGTTTCAGATGTGTTTTTTCTTCCATAATTGTTCCTGCTGTGCTTAGTTGGCCTGCTGCAGGACACCTAGTAGACCTCACTCCAGCAAGTGGTATCACCTATAGGCAGATTCCTGGCAAGTTCTGCTAGAGTCCCAGCTGTCATATTGAGAAAAAGTAGACAGTGAGCTTAGCAGCATCCCCTGTGGACAGCTTCCTGGTGAGCTCTGTGGGTGTCCCACTGAATTCAACAGCTGTCCCTGTTGACAGATTCCTGGGGAATTTCCTTGGCAATCCAGTAGTAGTTCTCTGCCCACCAGCCTCGGTCCACTGTTGGTGGATCAGTTATGATGTAGGGCAACCCAAGGTTGCAACCCTGCTATCCAACACCCCTTCAATGAGGCCTGATTCCCAGTATTGAGAAGGGGGGCTCTTTACATGATTTTTTAGGGTTCTTTCATTTACACCTAAAATATTCTTTAGAGTTTTCTTTTATCCCCTCTTAGTAGCTAATCTTTCCCTGTAAATAGTTAACAATTACTTAAATTACTTATATTAAACCTTCCCTGTTCAAATTATTGTGTGGTTTATGTCCTCTCACTAGCCCCTAACTGATACTAGGACATGAAGCCAAGCAAAGATTTGGTGTTCAAATGGCACTAACTTCAAACACTAAATTCATTTCCCATTGAAATTTTATGATTTGCAAATTATTTATGTTCTAGCATGGATTTGATGTTGTTTACAAACATTTTCTGAGTACCTTTTGTGTTCTTGAGAACTACCAGAAAACAAACCCACTTCCATCAAGTTGATTCTGACTCATAGAGACCCGATAGGAGAGAGTTGAACTGCCACATAGGATTTCCAAGGCTGAAAATCGTCACAGGAGCAGACTCCCTATCTTTCTTCTGTGTAGTGGCTGGTGGGTTCAGACAGCTGATCTTTTAGTTAGCACCCAATACTATAACCACTGTGCCCCCGGAGCTCCTACTTGAGAACTAACCAGTATATAAAAACAGCGGCATAATGAGCAACACACACACACACACACACACACAAGGTTAGAAATAGAAGGTAGGATCTAGTCATAACTCTGACTCCAAACAGCACTGAAAATATCAGAGAGAAATGTGTTTTTCTGTCAAAAGGATTTGATTAGACACACTTAAAATTTTCAGCTCAAAGATTCTATGATCTTTGATTTAAGTGGTATGAACTGCCAAACAGCTAATTGTTGATGAAACAGAATGACAGCTTGGAAGTCTAGCCACTGATTCTGGGACTGGGGAGAGAGATGCATGACAGTGAGACATAAGGAGTAATCACTGAGATCTGTAAGAGATATTCTGGGCTGGATGTTGCTCTCCTTTTGCCAAATGCAAGGAAATCTAGAAAAATTCTCACCATAGTAGTAGCAGGTAGAATAAGCCATTCCCAGGCAGCTACATAGCATTTTTTTTTCCTTAAAGAATTGGAGGAGTTCTACAGGAACACATGGAAACAGATGTAAAAGTATAAAAATATGGTTGATAATTTCTTTTTACTTTAAAGTCTGAGCTTTGAGCATTTGCAGATTGAAAGACTGGGAATTTTTTATGAGCATTCCTATATTGCACCAAATGAATATAAATTAAATCAATTTAATATTAAAGGGCGGGGGGAAAGGATCAATAGATGATGAAAATCCGGGACAGCTATCAGATAACAAAACTGTGACTGGGCAGATAATTACATTGGGTCCCTAATGGTCTTGGACCTAGTGATGCACTTTCAACAAAAAGAATATTGCGAAAGTAATTGGATATCACATCTGAGATTAGATTAAAAAAAGACTGACTTCTGTCACTTCTCTCTCACTTGATCTCTACCCTATTTGTTTTGATGAAGCCAGCTGCTGTATTATAATCTCCCCTATGGAGAGGACCATGTGGCAAGGAACTGAGGGCAACTTCTAGCCCACAACCAGTGAGGATCTGAGGCCCCCAGTCCAGAAACTGGTGAAGAAATGAATCCTGACAAGAACCATGTGAGTGGTATTGGGTATTCCCGCTTTGGTCTTTCAGACAAGACAACAGTTCCAGCTGACATCTTGATTGTAGCCTGTGATGGACCTTTAGGCAGAGGCATCTAGCTTTTCAGTTGTTGTTGTTAGGTGCTGTGAGTCAGCTCTGACTCATAGTGACCCTATGTACAACAGGATGAAAAATTTCCTGATTATGCACCATCCTCACCATCTTTGCTATACCTGAGCCCATCGTTGCAGCCACTGTGTCAATCCATCTTGTTGAGGGTCCTCCCATTTTTCACTGACATTCCACTTTACTAAGCATTATATCCTTCTCCGGGGAATGGTCTTTTTTGATAACATGAACAAAGAAGATGAGATGAAGTTTGGCCATTGTTACTTCCAAGGAGCATTCTAGCTGCACTTTTCCAGGACAGATTTGTTCATTCTGGAACTTTCTTCTTTGCCAACACCACAACTCAAAAGCATCATCTCTTCTTTGGTCTTCCTTGTTCATTGTCCAGGTTTCACAGCATAGTAGGTGATTGAAAATATCATGGCTTGGGTTAGGTACCCCTTAGTCGTCAAAGAGACATCTTTGCTCTTCAGCACTTTAAAGAGGTCTTTTGCTGAAGATTTGCCTAGTGCAATACAATGTCTGATTTCTTAACTGTTGCTTCCATTAGTGCTGATTGTGCATCTAAGTAATGTGAAATCTTTGACAATTTTGATCTTTTTTCCATTTATCATGATGCTGTTTATTGGTCCAGTTGTGAGGATTTTTGCTTTCTTTATGCTGCAGACTATAGTCTTTAATCTTCATCAGTAAGTGCTTCAAGTTCTCCTCTCTTTCAAAAAGCAGGGTTGTGTCATGTGCATATCACAGGTTGTTACTGAGTCATCCTCCATTCTTGATGCCATGTTCTTCTTCATTTAGTCCAGCTTCTATTATTATTTGCTCAGCATACAGATTGAATAAGTATGGTGAAAGGACACAACACATGCACATCCTTCCTGATTTTTAAACCACACAGTATCCCCTTGTTACGTTTGAATGACAGTCTCCTGGTGTATGTACAGGTTCTTGATGAACACAGTTAAGTGTTCTGGAATTCCCATTCTTCTCCATGTTATTCATAATTTGTTATGATCCACGTAGTCCAATACTTTTGCATAGTCAATAAAACATAAGTAAGCATCTTTCTGGTATTCTTTGCTTTCAGCCAAGATCCATCTGACATCAGCAATGATATCCCTAAATTTCATGTCCTCTTCTGAATGCAGCTTGCATTTCTGGCAGTTCCCTGTCAATATACTGCTGCAGCCATTTTTGAATTCTCTTCAGCAAGCTTTTACTTGCATGTGATATTAATGATATTGTTTGATAATTCTACATTATGTTACATTACCTTTCTTTGGAATGGGTACAAATATGGATCTCTTCCAGTCACTTGGCCATGTAGCTGTCTTCCAAATTTCTTGGCATAGATGAGTAAGTGCCTCCAGCATGGCATCCATTTGTTGAAACATTTCAATGGGTATTCCATCAATTCCTGGAGCCTTCTTTGTTTTGCCAATTCCTTCAGTGCAGCTTTGACTTCTTCCTTTAGTACCATTGGTTCTTGATCATATTCCATCTCCTCAAATACATGAACATCAACCAGTTCTTTTTTGTACAGTGACTGTGTATTCCTTCCATCTTCTTTTGATGCTTCCTGCATCATTCATTATTTAGCCCATAGAATCTTTCAATATTGCAATTCAAGGCTTGAATTTTTCTTCATATCTTGAATCGCGCTTGAGCTTGAGAATTTCAGCTCTTTGTACATTTCATTATAATAATAGACTTTGTCTTCTTGAACTGCTCTTTGAAATCTTCTATTCAACTCTTTTATCTTGTCATTTTTCCCATTTGTTTTAGCCACTCTCCATGCAAGTGCAAGTTTCAGAGTCTGTTCTGACATCCATTTTGGTCTTTTCTTCCTTCCTTGTCTTTTTAATGACATTTTGCTTTCTTCATGTATGATGCTTTTGATGCCATCCTACAATTCATCTGGTTTTCAATGTGTCAAATCTGTTCTTCAGATGGTCTCTAAATACAGGTGGGATATAATCATGGTCATATTTTGGCTCTTGTAGACTTGTTTTAATTGTCTTCAGCTTTAACTTGAACTTACATATGAGCATATGAGCAACTGATGGTTTGCTCCACAATCAGCTCCTAGCCTTGTTTTATTGAGCTTGTCCATTGCCTCTTTCCACAGATGTAGTCAATGTGGTTCTTGTGTATTCCATCTGGTGTGGTCCACATGTTTCACTGCTGTTTATGTTGTTGAAAAAAGGTTTTAGCAACGAATAAGTTGTTGGTCTTGCAAAATTCTATCATGTGATCTCTAGCATCATTTCTATCACCAAGGCTTAGCTATATTCCTAATTTACAAAAACTGTGACATAATAACTATTTGTTGTTTTAAGCCACTAAGTTTTCTATGCAGCAAAAGATAAGTCAATACAAATATTTAACAATAGTGTATTAGTTTCTTGTGGTTGCTCTAACAAATCACCAAAAACTTGATGGATTCAAAGAACAGACATTTATTATCTGATGGTTCTAGAAGCCACAAGTATGAAATTAGTATCATTGGGCAAAATCACAGTGTCCTCAGGATTGTACTTCCTCTGGAAACTCTAGGAGTGAATTGATCTATTCCAGCTTCTGGTCACTGCTGGCATTCCTTGGCTTGTGGCCACATCACTTCAGTCTTCAAGACTAGCAAGTTCACATCTCTCTCT
>NW_006921655.1:4965484-4974670 GCF_000298275.1 Orycteropus afer afer
CAAGATTATCTTTTGTGTCTGTATTTATTGGTTTCCCTTTTCTTTGTTGAAGAGGGTCTGTGCAATCCTTCTGCCTAGTCCGCCATCTTGCCCCGCCTCCCCTCTGCTCCATTTTCTTATTGCTTTCTCTGCTGTCTTGTCAATCACCCTCTGCCTCCTTCTTATAAGGATACACGTGATTGTATATAGAGTCCATGCTGATAGTCCAGAGTTCACAACTTTTAACTTAATCAAATTAGCAAAGATATTTGTTTCCTATAAGTTAAAATTTTCAGGATCAAAGTAGTAGGATAATGATAAGTTTTGGGGGAGGATCATTTCCAGCCTACCACAATAGATAATATTTTTAAGCTCTTATTATTTTTCAGATGCCATGGAAAGCACTTTTCAAGTAATTTCATTTAGACATACTTTCATTTATTTGCATTTTACTTGTATATCTTATCTTTCCTCATTTAAATATGAAGACACTGAGTTTCAGAGAGCTTACATGATTTAATTACAGCTAGTAAGTAGGAGACCTGGTGGCTTGGTGCCTAAGGCATTTGACTGCTAACCAGAACCCACCAGCCACTCCCCAGAAGGAAGGTTGGGCAATCTACTTCTGTAGTGATACTATCTCAGAAACCCAAGGAGGGGTGGCTATGAGTTGGATTCCACTCCATGGCAGTGAGTTTGGTTTGGTATAGTTTGGAGAAAGTGGTACAGCCAGGTGACCCCAGGCAATCTGACCTCAGAGCTTGTACTGGTATGTTATATTGCTTCTCTATTGGTTCATCTACTTAAGTTAACTAATTAGAAAAAACTATATATATTTCACTGCATATAATATATTCAGTGAGTTCTCACTAACAGTGTCTTTTGGTATCTTTATAATTCCCAAGTTAAAATAAATCCTTCAGTTATTTTTAAGAAGAGGCACTTGAGGGTCTAAAGAACTGGAACAGCTAAACTGTATACTTTTGAGCAAGGCTCTGTAGGAGGACTGATTGCTGTGAGCAGTTAGAGGCAATTCTTCATAATTAGTTTTGGATGGATTTGTTTTAGCTTTCCTGTGGAAAGTGGGTCTAGATGTGAAATCTGAATGATAGAGAAGAAGTGATTCTTGTATTGATCAAACTTCAAAATGAGGGTATACATAATGGATTCCAGATTAGGTTCTGCTTAGTGTTTGCTACGCTATTCTCTTAACGATTTTCTGATTTTCTATGTATGACCTGGTAGTCTAAAAATTCAGATCACAGAGACTTCAGTCCTGTGTAGATTTAAGCTTTAGGTTATGAATGTCTTTTCCATATGTTTCTTCATGTAGGCAGATTCCAAATGTAAGGAAGTAATGGTTTTGGAGGCCTAAAAGCTATTTCTTGAGCTTTTGTTTTTATTATCACAGCATTAATGATGGCATAGGCATGCCTTTCCCAATGTGACATGCCTGAGCAGGTGTGCAGATGGTTAAAAGAAGCTGGAGATGAGACCGGATGGCAGATGGCAACTCCTTGTAATAGTTCCAACAACACTTTGAACATTCTGTCCCTCCTCCAACATGCATCACTTCAGATGGCAACCTCATTCGGAGGTGAATTATTTCCTCAGTAATTTTTGTTTTGTTTTGTTTTGTGTTGGTGTTGACCTCATGCCTGGCACTGTATGAAATGTAGTGCCCTAGTTTCTGCCCAAGACATGACAGGAGCTTCTTGGTGTTTATTTTGATTTTTGCTTTGTTTGTTATGGAAAATAAAGCCTGAAGAGATTCTAGTTTTAGTGAGATTACCAGCATCTTCCCAGAGACAAAGTTTTCATGGTAAAAAGAGTTCTAGAATCACATAATCAAAAGCCCTGCTGGCACAGTGGTTGAGCACTTGGTTACTAACCATAAGGTCATTTGTTCAAACCCACCAGCTGCTCCAAAGGAGAAAGATGTAGCAGTCAGCTTCAATAAAGATTACAGTCTTGGAAACCTGTGGGGGCAGTTCTATTCTTTCTTACAGGGTGACTGTGAGTTGGAATTGACTTGACAGCAAGGAGTTTTTGGTTTAGAGTCACCTAAGTTGGGAGGATTCAGGGAAGAAAGTGTTTTGATTCCAGAAAGTGTTTTGCGCTTAGGAAATGTTTATCCTCTCCCATCCCACATGCATATACGTGCACTATAGCTAAAAGGTTGCTGCCTATACCTAATCACTTCCACTCATCTCTGGATTCACCTGTGGTAGATATTTCTGACCTTTTGCTTCAAATCTATTCTTGAGGACTAATGTATACTTGACCCAAGAAGCAATGTTATTTTCAATTGCCTCATATGGATGCAAAAGCTCAATAATGAATAAGGAAGACGGAAGAAGAATGGATGCATTTGAATTATGGTGTTGGCAACGAATATTGAATATACTATGGACTGCCAGAAGAACGAACCAATCTGTCTTGGAAGAAGTACAACCAGAATGCTCCTTAGAAGCAGGAATGGCAAGACTTTGTCTCATGTGCTTTGGACATATTATCAGGAGGGACCATTCCCTGGAGAAAGACATCATCCTTGTAAATATAGGGTCTGGAAAAAGAGGAAGTCCCACAAAAAGATGAATTGACACAGTGGCTGAAACAATGGACTGAAAGATAGCAACAATTGTGAGGGTGGTGCAGGACTGAGCATTGCTTCATACAGTTTTACATGGGGTCACTGTGACTTAGAAATGTACTGCATGGCACCTAACAAAAACAACAACAGATGTTTCTTCATGTTGATAGTTTCCCACATTAAACTGTTCTTTCTTCACCTAAAGGCTTTCTTCAGTGCTCTGGAAGTTCTGGGCAACCTGCAGGTGTTACCTAGAAGTTTAAGAGAGTTCACACCTTTAGGGCAACCTTCAACTGTTGGAAGGTTGGACTTGATAGATAAATACTCATACCTCCTCACCCTCTGTGGACCAATTTGGAAGCTACTTCATAGTAGTTTCTCAGTGTATTCCAACAGGATGGAGCCCTGGTACCTAGAGCAGTTAACTTGTTGATTAACACAAGCATATGGCTTTTTTACTTCCTTATCTCAATTCTCCCACTTTCATTTGTGATTTCTTTGATCACCTCCAACATAAACTATGTTTTAGAGCCTGCTTTTTGAGGGAACCCACTGCTTGGATAGCCTTAAAACACATTAAATTTGAGAAATTATGCAGTAAAGAAATACATTTAACACTGTTTCCTAAATTTATCATACAATTCATCTTTTTATTTACCCTTTTGAGTACCTAATGCTCTTTGGAATGTTGTTGTTATGTGCTGTCGAGTCCGACCCGACTCATAGCGACCCCTCCTTGAGTTTCCGAGGCAGTATCACTATGGAAGTAGATTGCCCAACCTTCCTTCCGAGGAGTGGCTTGGTGGCCTTCTGGTTAGCAGTCAAGTACCTTAGGCACTACACTACCTGAGCTCTTCAGAAGAGAGGTCTTGAATGACTTTGGTTTGTGATGATATCTGAAATTGAGGTATTTCCTAATAGTGTCCTGTGACAGAGCATGCACATTCCCTTTCACAGCTCATTTTCATGTTTTAGTACCCTTGACACACCTCAAAGTCACAAGTCTGCAAGGGACCTAAGAGGCTAGTTAGCTTATTTTATCAGTGGATCAACTAAGACCTCAAAAAGTGAGCTGTCATCAGGTCCAGTCATTTGGGATTGCATAGAAAGTGTGCATGCAGACACATTCTTTAGATTGTGTCACAAAACTACAGTATGTGGGCAAAATCCACTCTGCTGTCTGCTTGGTACAGCCTGTAAACTAAGTACAGTTTTACTGTAAACTAAGTACAGTTTTAGCATAGTGCCTAAGGCACTTGATTGCTAACCAGAAGGCTGATGGTTCAAACCCACCAGCCACTCCTCAGAAGGAAGGTTGGGCAATCTACTTCTGTAGTGATACTTCCTCGGAAACCTGAGGAGGGGTCACTATGAGTCGGGTCCAACTCGATGGCAAATAACAACAACAACAAGTACAGTTTTACACTTTTAAATAGTTGGGGGAAAAAATGAAAAGAAGAATACTACTTTGTGACACATGAAAACTCTATGAAATTCTAATATGAGTGTCTATAAATAAAGTTTTATTGGAAAACAACCCTGCCCATTTGTACCGTCTATGGGGAGCTCTGGTAGCATAGTGCCTAAGGTACTTGACCGCTAACCAGGAGGCTGGTGGTTCAAATCCACCAGCCACTCCTCAGAAGGAAAGTTGGGCAATCTACTTTTGTAGTGACACTGCCTCGGAAACCCAAGGAGGGGTCACTCTGAGTCGAGTCTGACTCGACGGCACATAACAACAACATGGCTGGCTTCACATTACATTGGCAGAATTGAGTAGTTGTCACAGAGACTGTATCACCCACAAACCTAAAATGGTTACTCGCTGTCTCTTTACAGAAAGTGTTTGCCAACCCCTGCTTCAGATTCTTAAGACTTGATGAAGGGAATTGCATCATTTGCATAAGTCAATGTAATGTAGCCAGGTACATTGGGAGTTGGGAGTAGTGCACAGGAATTCTGTTCCTTATAATTTTGCTAACAAGCTTCATGATTTTGGATGATAACTTGTCATTGTAGTAGTACGTGCCATCCAGTTGTTTCTGACTCATAGAGATTCTATGTTCAACAGAAATAAACACTATCCTGTCCTGCCCCACCTTCACAATCGTTGCCACCTTTAAATATCAATTTTCATTTATATAATGAAGGAACAGGATTGAAGCGCTCTTAAGTTCTTTGTGCACAAATAATTAATAAATCTGTCCAATCATTTCAGAGTGCAATGTGCAATGTATAATTCTAGCATACAATTTGTTTCTGATATTTAACTAAGCCAAACATTTTTTACTGAAGCTCAGTTCCATCACTCCTCTTCCTGGGGGTGGCTAGAAGAAAGCAAATACATGAGACTGTGTCTCAGTTGCAAAGGGAGATTTTGCTTATTTCTGAAGTTCACATGACTTGTTAGTGAGTGGTTTGCCCTCTCATAAATTAAAAGCTAAGACACAGGAAAATTTTCTCATCATATGGATTTTCATTTGTCATTTTTCCTTACACTGTTCAGAATTCCTAGGACCCATCATGCTTTCTACTCAGCCCCATGTGAGTAATGTTATAATAAATTTCCTGTAGGCGTTTCCTTTGGTTTTGTTAGGTATGACAGTATTCTTTAAAAGGTTGTCTGAAGTTCTGGCAAGATGGCAGAATAAGAAGACAAACTACACAGACCCTCTGCAATAAAGAAATGAGAAACCAATTAAAACCAATACAGAATACGATCCTAGAACCCTGAGCTTTGAAGGGAAGGATAAAGAAGTGGATTAAATACAACTAGGAGAGGACCCTGAATGAAACAGTGAGTGAAGAGACAAACAGAGCAGTGGAATGCTGGCTGTCCTGAGGTCACAGCCATTTTGAATATTTCTGATAGTAACCTGAGAAGCAGCTCTGCTCATTGAGGAGTACAAGGGCAAGGACTGCATTGGTGCCTGATAACCAGAAAGGAAAATGGTGGACCTGTGGACTGCTGGCTGCTGTCCAGAGGGCACAGCCATTTTGAATGTTTGCAGGCTGTGGGTATGGCCATTTTGGATGTATGTGAGTGGCATACTTACCTAGACAGTGACATAAGAGTGGGCTCCTCTTGCTGGGAACAGCGTGGGTGACTGCACTGCAAGCTGATGATGGGAAAGGTGTGATATTCCCCTTGTTGCTCTTATACCCTACACCCTCTTGGTGAACAGGGGTGTAGCCATCTCCTACCTCCACCTACCTTTTTGACCAGCAGGAATTCTATACTGGTTTGTGCACTGACAGAGCCTGCGTGCTGTGCCCCACCCCTCATAGTTTTGTTTTTGTTTTAAAATTATTCTTTTTATTTTCCTTCTTTCTTCCTTTGTTTTTTCTCTTCTCTTTTCTGATTCCCTTCCTTTATCTTTCTTTTGGTTCATCCCATTCCCTGTTTTTCCTTTTGCAATTTTCCATTTTATCTTTACTACTCTTTTTCACTCTTTTCTCTCATTCTTCCCTCCCCATATATTGTGGCTTCTTTTTCCTCTTTCTCTCATAATATTTCTTTTATCCTTTTAAAAATATATTTTGAACTTCTTTCTTCTCAATTATTGCATTTTTTAGTGATTGTTCCTGTTTTGTTATGCTGTTTGTGTTTTTGTTCTCTTGTTTTGATTTTCTTTTTAATTTTTTTTGTCTGACTCAGTGGGAAATGGCAATCATTACTACACAACCCAACCATACCTACACCTCTCCACCCACTGAGTGAGGGCCACCACTTGTTTGTGCACCAACTCATCAGCGATAAACAGTGGCCAATACCAGCTCAACTCATCCTCAACTGCTTTTTATGAACAGCTAACAGATCTGTGCACACACTCTCATTCTCCATCACACCCACCAGGACGCAGGTGGTGAGTACTTAAGTGCTAACAACTAGTGAATAGAAAAGCACAGTACCTTGCTCACACAGATATCAAAACAAAATAAAGGAAAAAAAAAATCCTATGTGAATCACACCAGCATGCAACCACAAATGAAACGTAAATACAACAATATCACAATGCCTCAGAGACAACAGACCATCACAGTCCACATAAAAAAGCAAGATAAAGTAGTAGAAACAAAGGACCAGGATACAGACCCAGAAAACATCCCTGAGGAAGAAGCAGCACAGAACTCCTTGATAAGGAATTCAAAAGAATTGTATTTGGATACCTTCAACAGATTGAGAGATAGATCAAGAAAAACACTGACAAGATCAAGGAAAACACCGAGAAAATTAATGAAAGCACAGAAAAACTCTAGAATAATTCAGGAAAGCAATACAGGAACAAACAGACAAATAAAAAAAAATTAGAAGCAATACAAAAGCAACAAATAGAAATACAGAAGATTAAAACTAAGGTTTCAGAAATAGATGACACACTGAATGGAAAATAGAGTAGAATTGAATCAGTGGAAGACAGAATTAATGGAATTGAAGACAAATCTCTAAATACTACTTTATTAAGGGATCAATCAGACAAAAGATCAAAACAAAATGAAGAAAACCTAAGATTCACGTGGGTTTCCATCAAGAGGAATAACCTATGTATAATCAGAATTCCAGAACAGGAAGAGACAGACAAAACCACAAAGAAAATAGTCAAAGAATTGTTGGAAAAGAATTTCCCTAATATGATGAAAGATGAGAATATACCCATTCAAGAAATTCAATGAACCTCAAACAGGATAGACCCCAAAAGAAAATCACCAAGACATATCATCATCAAACTCATCAAAACCAAAGACAAAGAAAGAATCCTGAAAACAGCATGGGAAAAATGAAAAGTTACCTACAAAGGGCAACCAATAAGGCTAAGCTCTGATTTCTCAGCAGAAACCATGCAGGCAAGAAGGCAATGTCATGATATATATAAAACCCTGAAAGAAAAAAGAAATTCCAACCAAGAATTATATACCCAGCAAGATTACCCCTCAAATATGAAGGTGAAATTACAAGATTTTCAGATAAGCAGAAATGAAGATAATTTGTTAAAACTAAACCAACATTACAAAAGATTTTAAAGGGAGTCCTTTGGACAGAGTACCAACAACAGGAAACAACAACCAATGATTAACATGCATGATGTCATAACCAGAACCAACCCAATTATAAAAGTAGCCAAAATAAAATAAGCTTACAAGACTATAAACAGGGAACCGGAGACATCAATTGGTAAATGAGGACAACAACAAATCAAAAATAGGGAATATATAGTGTAGTTATAGCACTTCTAAGTGGTGAGGAAGTCAAGACAATTACGAGAAAGAATAGACTGTTTTGAACTTGAGAAGGAAATAATAAATCACAGGGAATCCTCAAAGAAAAATAATAAACCTTCACATCAAAGTAAAAAAGAGAATAAGCACAAATATTTAGCAAATTCTAAAACAATGGCAAAGTAGGAGATGATAACATGATTCATAAACAAAATGAGCTCAGCATAGAAAATTATATGGAACAAAGAAATCAGCAACAGCACAAAAACCACATAATAAAATGATATCAATAAATTCATACTTGTTGATAGTTACACTGAACATCAACGGATTAAATGCACCTCTCAAGAGATGGAGAGTTGCATACAGGATAAGAAAATATGACCCATCAATATACTGTCTACAAGAGACTCACCTTAGACACAAAGACAAAAACAGACTAAAAATCAAAGGTTGGAAAAAGATATATCAATTAAATGGCAACAAAAAAGGGCAGGAATGGCAATACAATTTCTGATAAAATAGACTTTAAGGCAAAAATGACCATAAGAGACAAGGAAAGACATTATATAATGATTAAAGGATCACTTGAACAAGAGGACATAACCATAATGAACATCTATGTACCCAATGAAAGATCCCAAAATACATAAATCAGACTTTAACAAATTGAAAAGACAAATAGATGAGTCCACAGTAATAGTAGGAGAATGTAGTACACCACTTTCAATAAAAGATGGAACAACTAGAAAGAAACTCAGCAAAGATGCAGAAAAACTAAACAATACAATCCACCAACTTGACCTTTTAGACATCGACAGAGCACTTCACCCAACAACAGCACAATATACATTCCTTTCTACCACACATGAAACATTCTCCAGGTTAGACCATATGTTAGGCCACAAAGCAAGCCTCAATAAATTCAAAAACATTGAAATACTGCAAAGCATCTTCTCAGATCACAATGCTATAAAATTAGAAATCACGACTAGGAAGACAAATGGAAAAAGAGCAAATGCATGGAAACTGAATAACACCCTCTTCAAAAATGATTGGGTATTAGAAGAAATAAAAAATGAAATTAAAAAAAATTATTTGAATCAAAGGAGAATGAAAACACAACATATTAAAATCTTTGGGACACAGCAAAAACAGTGATCAGAGGACAATTTATAGCAATGGATGCACACATCAAAAAAGAAGAAAGAGCCAAAATCAACACCTTAACCCAACATCTCCAACAATCAGAAAAAAACAGAAAAAAAACCCTATAGTTACCATGTTGTTGTTGTTGTTATGTGCCGTCGAGTCAGCTGCGACTCATAGCGACCCCTCCTTGGGTTTCCGAGGCAGTATCACTATGGAAGTAGGATTGCCCAACCTTCCTTCCGAGG
>NW_006921655.1:4975360-4975893 GCF_000298275.1 Orycteropus afer afer
CCTTAGGAATATAGATACAAAAATGTTCCATAAAATTCTAGCCAAAAGACTCCAACAATATATCGAAAAAAATAATACTCCATGACCAAGAGGGATTCTTACCAGATATGCAAGGATGGTTCAACATTAGAAAAACAATCCACGTAATCCCTAAGTAAAATAAAGGAAAAGAATCACATGATCATATTAATAGATGCAGAAAAGACATTTGATAAAATCTAACACCAATTCCTGATATAATCTTTCAGCAAAATAGGAATAGAAGGGAAATTCCTCAACATAATAAAGGGCATATATGCAAAACCAATGTTGTTGTTGTTATGTGCCGTTGAGTCAGACCCAACTCATAGCGACCCTCCTTGGATTTCTGAGGCAGTATCATATCACTATGGAAGTAGATTACCCCATCTTCCTTCTGAGGAGTGGGTGGTGGGTTTGAACCGCCAGCCTTCTAGTTAGCAGTCAAGTGCTTTAGGCACTATGCTACCAGAGCTCCAATAGCCAACATTATTCTCGATTGAGAGAGACTGAAA
>NW_006921655.1:4975993-4980598 GCF_000298275.1 Orycteropus afer afer
GAAGTAGGATTGCCCAACCTTCCTTCTGAGGAGTGGCTGGTGGGTTTGAACCGCCAGCCATCTGGTTAGCAGGCAAGTGTCTTAGACACTATGCTACCAGAACTCCCATTTCAAGAATAGGTATTGTAAGTCCTAAAATACCCCAAAATCCATTGCCATCAAGTCAGATCCGACTCACAGTGGCCACTCCTTGGGTTTCCGAGGCAGTATCACTACAGAAGTAGATTGCCCAACCTTCCTTCTGAGGAGTGGCTGGCAGTTTTGAACTGCCAGACTTCTGGTTAACAGAATGCCACCAGAGCCAGGGCAATAAGGCAAGAAAGGGAAACCAAAGGCATCCAAATTGGTAAGGAGAAAGTAAAATGATCCCTATTTGAAGATGATATGATCCTATACATAGAAAACCCAAGAGAGTGCAAGAAAACTACTGGAAGTTATTGAAAGATTTAGCATAGTGGCAAGATACAAGATCAACATACAAAAATCAGTTGGATTCCTCTACACCAGCAAAGAGGTCTCTGTAAAGGAAATCAATAAAATTTACAATAGCTATCAAAAAGGTAAGATACTTGGAAATAAGTCTTACCAGGAACACAAAAGACCTATGCAAAGAAAACTACAAAACACTGCATCAAGAATCTGTAAGAGATTTACATAGATGGAAGAACATACCATGTTCATGGATAGGAAGTTTGAACACTGTAAAATGTCAATATTTCCCAAAGCAATCTATACATCCAATGCAATCCCAATGCAGACTCCATCCACATTCTTTAAAGACATGGAAAAACCAATCACTAATTTATATGGAAAGGAAAGAGACCTTGGATAAAAAAGCATAGGAAAAAATATCCAGTAATGAAATATCAGACAAAGAATTTATCTCTAAAATTTGTAGAAAACTTCAACACCTCAAGAACAGAAAGACAAACAATCCGATTGAAAAATGGGCAAAAGCCATGAATAGGCACTCAATCAAAGAAGATACTCAGGCAGCCAACAAACACATGAAGAAATGTTCACGATCATTAGCCATTAATGGAATGCAATGCACTGCTGTTGGGTTAGATCTGACCCATAGCGACCCCTCCTTGAGTTTCCAAGGTGGTACCACTACAGAAGTAGATTGCCCAAACTTCCTTCCAAGGAGTGGCTGGTCAGTTTGAACCACGAGCCTTCTGGTTACCAGTCAAATGCCTTAGGCACTAAGCCACCAGAGCTCCTCATTAGCCATTGTTGTTGTTGTTGTTATGTGCTGTTGGGTTGGACTCGACTCATAGTGACCCCTCCTTGGGTTTCTGAGGCAGTATCACTACAGAAGTAGATTGCCCAGTCTTCCTTCTGAGGAGTGGCTGGTGGGTTTGAACCGCCACCCTTCTGGTTAGCAGTCAAGTGCCTTAGGCACTGTGCTACCAGAGCTCCTAAAATTAAGGCATTGCATGTCATATGTGGGATATTCATAGAGTAAGATTACAATCTACCTTTCCTTTCTGCATATCCCGTTTGTGGAACCATCATTAAATTTGTAGATAGTCTTCAAGTGGCTCTGTCTTCCCTGGGGTGTGTTCATGTGTGTGTGTGTGTGTGTGTGTGCGTGCCTATTGTGGTCTTTTCATATCTCAAAAGTGATTAGGTTAGGGTCCACCCTACTTGGTATGAGCTCATTACCATAACTAAAAACCCTATTTTCAAATAGGATCACATCCACAGGTACAAAGGTCTGGGATTCAATACATACTTTGTTGTTGTTGTTGTTATGTGCTGTCAAGTCAGACCTGACTCCTAGCGACCCCTCCTTGGGTTTCTGAGGCAGTATCACAACAGAAGTAGATTGCCCCATCTTCCTTCCGAGGAGTGGCTGGTGGGTTTGAACTGCCAGCCTTCTGGTTAGCAGTCAAGTGCCTCAGGCACTACGCTACCAGAGCTCCCATATAGGGAGACACAATTTAACACATAAGAGTGCCCCTTCAGGGATTAAGGAAGATTAAGGCCTACAGGAGGAGCTCTGGTAGCATAGTTCCTAAGGCACTGGACTGCTAACCAGAAGGCTGATGGTTCAAACCCACCAGCCACTCCTCAGAAGGAAGATGGGGCAATCTACTTCTATAGTGACACCTCCTAGGAAACTCAAGGAGGGGTTGCTATGAGTCGGCTGTGAACTTGACGGCACATAGCAACAACAACAAAGGCCTACAGGAGCCCATTGGTGACATAGATGAGTCAAGTAACCAGGCAGAATACTATAGAAATGACAAGGACTTAGCTGGCAAATATGTTTTGGATCAATTATTGTCGCATGGTAATTCTACCCAGTGTTGACAGACTTTTCCTTTTTTAAAAGAGAAGCCCTGCATCTAGACTGTTAGATGACATCTCCAGAAGTCTAAGTATTTGCAACCAAAGGAAACTTTGAAGAATCACTGTATGAGCCAAATAAAATGCATATATCAAATTGATTGGGCCTGTGAATTAATCCTTTGCTTTGTCTGATCTGTGATAAATGGAAAAATCTTTCCAGATGCATTCTCATTTGTATCCCAAGTTAGTCCTTGGCCCCCAAACAATTTGTGACTGCTAAACTCTTTGGCCTTTGTTGACATCTAGTTATCCCATATAGTATCCTCTCAGGATCCAGTTCTTTGCTATTCTGAGCATAAATTAGTCAATGGAACTAATGGAGCTAATGGGAACTTTTCCATGGATGTTTCATTTTTTCTCAATCAAGATGTATATTTTAAACATGAAGTTATAGGGTTAATATTCTTAGCAGCTCTTGTCTAAATGTGGAGATTTTAAACTTGTAGAAAGGCCAAAAGTCCATGGCAAGGTGGAAGGGGACATTTGGATAGAAGAGTAAGTGGCACCTTGTACTATCTTTCAAACTACAGCTGTCAGCCAGTTGTCAGACCTGAAAACACTTTGGACCTATATCACTGTTAACAATACTAGTGTTGGGTAAGGGCTGACTTATATAGGACTGTGGAAGAACATTTGTTGGTGCTCCCTTTCTTAAGGTGATAGCGCTTTTTGGTGTTGATGTTGTTGTTGTTGTTGTTATGTGCCGTCGAGTCAAACCCGGCTCATAGCGACCCCTCCTTGGGTTTCCGAGGCAGTATCACTACAGAAGTAGGATTGCCCAACCTTCCTTCCGAGGAGTGGCTGGTGGGTTTGAACCGCCAGCCGTCTGGTTAGCAGGCAAGTGTCTTAGCCACTATGCTACCAGAGCTCCCATTGGTGTTGATAGGTGCCATGTTTTTAAAAATTATGTATATACCTAGCTATGAGTCGGGGCCGACTTGATGGCAAACAACAACACCACCTAGTAATTGGTTCTACTTGGCATCTTCTATGTTGACTAAGCACTATTTAGCATACTTAATGAGATTCCCCTGAGCTTTAAAAACATTTAAAGAATTAGGTTTCACAAAAAGAGGAGGCAGCTGGTAAGAGTTGGTCATGTGACAGGTGGAGCGGTGTTTGTATGGTTCAGAGCCAAGAATAGTCTTTGTGGTTTTCTCTGCCCATGGGGCTGGAAGGTACTTGCATTTTATTCAATGATACCAATGAAATATATGCTGCTTCCATCTTTGACTTCCAGAAGCTCTTACAAACACCCAGGGAAGAACCTGAAATGGCTAGTTTACAAACCCTCCCTGAGGCTGCCTAGGTCCCACTAAGTGGTGATACCAAAATGAAAGCAGATCCATTGCTGTTGAGTCAGTTCAGAATCACACCACCCTATAGGACAGAGTAGAACTTCCCCATAGGGTTTCCAAGACTGTAAATCTTTAAGGTAGCAGACTGCCATATCTTTCTTTCAGAGAATCTGGTGGGTTTGAACCACAGACATTTCGGTTAATGGCCGAACGCTTTAACCACTGCACTTTTTCAGGCGTAATAGGGTTCCATAATAAGATTCCATGCCAAGATCTCACACATCCACCAGCCCAGCATGAGTCATACTTTTGCTCCAGGGTCGGTAAAGATGGAATCAGGGAATTGAAAAGAATGGACTTTTGGTTCCTTTTCCTCCTGGGAAGTGGGGTGAGAGGAGTCCAACTAACCCATCTATTTTAGGTACTTATTTGCTGGATTATTGGATAGTCCCCCTAGACGAGTGATGGCTTGAACACAGTGTACAGCTCTGTCATTAATGAAAGGAAAATGAACTGTTTTCATTTCCTTTCTGAAAGATTGGGAGTAGGGCAATTCTTTTGAGGCTAGCACCACCATGTGGATAAAGTAGATACAGGCTTTTCTTTGTATTGCATAACAGGCATGCAAAATGCCTCTGGAAACACAATTTTCTCATCTTCTTATCTATTTTTTATATCTTTTCTGAGCCATTGCAGAGCGACCTGATGATTTTATATATATATATGTATGTATGTATATATATATATATGAGCTCTGGTAGCATAGTGCCTAAGGCACTTGACTGTTACCCAGAAGGCTGGGGATTCAAACCCACCAGCCACACCTTGGAAGGAAAACTGGGCAATCTACCTCCATATTGATACTGCCTCAGAAACCCAAGGAGGGGTCGCTATGAGTCGGGTCCGACTCAATGGCACATAACGACAACAACATATATATATGTTTTTA
>NW_006921655.1:4981278-5016264 GCF_000298275.1 Orycteropus afer afer
GTCTGGAAAGCCCAGTGGCTAGTCCCATACAAGGTCTAGTTTATGTTCTGTCTGACACCAAACTGCTGTGGGAATCTTCCATTGTCATTTTTTCTGCCCAATTCCTCCTGCACTTCAGTCAGTCATTTTGTAGAAGCTCAAAGTCCTTAGGAGCCCAGTAGTGTGATGACACTGCTGCAAAATAAATAAATAAGATTCTGGCCTCCATAGTGGCCTTTTCTGTGTAGCTGGCATCAAGTTCCTGGAGAAGACCAACCTTTCTTCTCCCTTTTTTGTGACGTTGGTTCTTGGTTTCCAAATTGACAGGTATGTAGGTTTGGGTGGGCTCTCATGTGGAAGTAGGGAGAGCAGTGCTTCTAAAGGTCTTAGCACCATTAAACACCCAATAGGCTATTCTTTCTGTCATACAGTTTGCTTTGCATGATCCTCCAGCCTCAAAGGAAAAGTTTTCAGCAGCACTTAAAATAAAATGTTGTGATCATAGAAATTTGGAGAATTAAACAAATAGCATGACGTGCTAACATTTTCTGCCTTTGATGACCTATTAAATAATAGGAACATGTATAGTGCATGAAGGAGCATGTGGCGAGACTAAAATACATGTTGGGGCAAATGGCCAAGGTACTTTCAAAGGACCAGCAAGCTAATATTCTATTTTAGAATGTTTTCTATTTTCAAAACTCCTGTATATTCTGACAAATAAATAAATACAACCAAACTCATTGCTGCCGATTGGATTAGACTCATAACAACCCCTCTTTGGGTTTTTGAGGCAGTATGGGGTTTCTGAGGTGGTATCTCTATGGAAGTAGATTGTCTGATCTTTCTTCCAAGGAGTGGCTTGTGGGTTTGAAGCACTAGCCTTCCATAGTGATACTGCCTTGGAAACCCAAGGAGGGGATGCTGTGAGTCAAGTCTGACTCGATGGCACATGGCAACAATAACAACAAGCCTGTTCAAAAACAAATTCCAGAGTCTCTCTGACATCCAGTTTGATCTTTTCTTCCTTTCCTATCTTTTAAATGACCTTTTGTTTTTTTCATGTGTGATTTGCTTAATGTGCTTAATGTCATTCCACAACTTGTTTGATTTTCGGTTAGCAGTCAAATGCCTTAGGTACTATGCCACTAGATATCCTGTTCTTCTGTATATGAAAGCTGGATAATGAATACAAAAGATGGAAGAATTGATGACTTTGAATTGTGGTGTTGGCAAAGAATACTGAAAATACCTTGGACTGCCTGACTGCTAACCTGAAGGCTGGTGGTTCAAACCCACCAGCCACTCCTCAGAAGAAGGTTGGGCAATCCACTTCCATAGTGATACTGCCTAGGAAACCCAAGGAGGGGTCGCTATGAGTCAGGTCTGACTTGACAGCACATAGCAACAACAACAACAAGCCTGTTCAAAAGCAAATTCCAGAGTCTCTTCTGACATCCAGTTTGTTTTTTTCTTCCTTTCCTATCTTTTAAATGACCTTTTGTTTTCTTCATGTGTGATGTGCTTAATGTCATTCTACAACTCGTTTGATTTTCGGTCATTGGTGTTCAATGCATTAAATCTATTTTTCAGATGGTCTCTAAATTCAGGTGGGATATAATCAAGTCATATTTTGGCTCTCTTGGACTTGTCATTTTCTTCAGCTTCAGCTTGAGTTTGCATGTGAACAATTGATCTGTATATTGCAGACTGTTAATGAGTCTACTTCTAATCCAGATGTCTTCCTTCATATAGTCTTTCTTAGATTATCTGCTCAGCATACAGACTGACTAAGTATACACACTTAGTCAATCTGATGTACACCTTTCCTGATTTTAAGCCATGCAATATCCCATTCTTTTTGAATCACTGCTTCCTTATCTATATACAGGTTCTATATGAGCACAATTAGGTGTCCTGGAGTTCCCGTTCTTTGTGATGTTATCCATTATTTGTTATGATCCACACAGTCGAATACCTTTGTGTACTCAATAGATGAACACAGATGAACATCTTTCTGGTATTCTGTGCTGTCAGCTGAAAGTGACTAAGGCTTGAAACACTTGCAGCTGGGATCATCCTTTTTCCGCTCTGGGCTTTCCTCTCTGTCACTGTGCTAGTTTTCCAATCTTCTAGGAAGGAAGAGCTCCTGGAGGAGCTGTATAAATTATGTTCTTGAGTTAGGTTTGGCTCCTCAGATCCAGTAAAGTGGATATTGTTTAGCTGCTCTCAGAAAAATCTTGATTCAGTTTCACATTTTGAAAGTGCTTTCACTGGGGCCTATCCTGATGGGTTTGAGCATAGTCTGTATAATCACTAGGCTGGTCAGTATATATGTATTTCTACATTAATTTGATTTCTGTTTCTTGAGTGTCTACTTTGTGTAAAACTCTGTTAAAAAGGGTATTTGACTGGTTGAACTAACTATCCTTCAAAATCTTTTATAACCTAAATACCTGTATTCTGTGAGTTCTGCCTTTTCGTACTTGTTATCCATGTAATCCAGGGTCAATCACTTAACTTTTCAGGGATTCAGTTTTCCTGTATTTTTTTTTTTTCCAGCTCTAAATTTCTGCAAATTTTGGGAAGTGAAGGATGATAAGGTTATAATTTCCTCAAATGGACAATTGATTCTTGAGTAGAAAAGCCTTCAACCAAGAGATTTTAACTCTACAGAGGATGTAGTATAATTTGGATCAGTTTCCAAACCAAAATCAAACCCACTGCCATCGAGCTGGTTCCAACACATAGCAACCCCCATTGGGTTTCTGAGGTTGTAAATCTTTATGGAAGTAGATTGCTTTGTCTTCTTCCTGTGAAGTGGCTGGTGGGTTTGAACCACTAACCTTCTGGTTAGCAGTCAGATGCCTTAGGTACTGTGCTACCAGAGCTCCTTTGGATTAGTTTAGGAAAGGTTAAAGTGAATTCATGAGAAAATTGAATTTCAGGATAGTTTTTAAATAAATGCTATCTCAAGTACATAAATTAATTTTAGAGAAGACAAGGTAGATAGGTAGAGGCCATGTTTCAATTAATACATAAGAATGAAAAAGGCAAAACTTCGATCTATTCACATCTGAATGAAAATGGATTCTGAAGTAAAGGGATCCATGATAAAGTGGTGACTATTCTGCCTTGAATTTGTTTTCACAGATCTCTGAGATATCTTGAGAGGTAAGGAAGTCAACTTACCTGATTATTTCCTTAAAAATAAAATGAAATGGCACTTTCACATTTTTTTTTTCATATTTCTTCAGCACGGTAGAGTGCATTTTTATAGTCATCACAGGGCATTAAAAAATGTACAGTGTACTACTAGAACACCAGTAAAAACTTATGGATATTTTATGCTTTTGCATGAATGAGGACAGCAAAAACTTATCTTACACAATGGTTATGTGAGGTTATACAATTTTAGATCATTTGCATTAAAAATATTTTACAATAGGGTGGAAACCTCAATAATAAAAAACAGAGAAAAATCATTCTAATCTCAGAAGAAAACTTAACAGGACCCACCTCCAACTTCACAATTGAAATCCGGTGGAATTCTTTTATAATCTAGGTGTCAGCAGGAGTCACCCCACACTTTGATACCAACTAAAATTGGCTTGTCCTCCTTCCGCATCCTGTTTTGATTTTTTTCTGAAAGAGTTCTGCAAAACATTTCTCCTAGTTTCTTTTTGTGGTGCAGTGAATTACTTGGTATGGCTTTTCTAGACATTGTCTTTATAACTCCCACTGGATTACTGGGTGGGACCATGCAAATAAGATCTGTAGAACTCTGAAGTTGGGACTGGTCAGTTTTGTTACTCTACCAGGCTTAAAATGAGCCCTCCTAGATACCATTAAGAAAGAAGAGCTGGAGGTGAAGTGGGGCACGTCCTCAGATCTGAGACCCCTGTTCTGGATCTCCTTGGCTGAGAGATGCCCTGGCAGAGAGATGGCCTGGCAGAGACGTGTCCCAGCAGAGAGCTGCCCTGGTAGTCACCCCAACAGAGAGATGGTGGCAGTGGAACCAAGAGTCACGAAGCAGAGCAGTGGGCTTACCTGGCCCATGGAACAAGAAAGTTGAGTGCCCTTGGGCAGGAGGCTTCTGGAGGAGTGGGGTACACTTAGGTGTACCTACCGGCAGAGCTAAAAGAGCTTTGTAACGCTTGCCTGAGTAGGGCAGAGGCCAGGCGAAGAGGCTAAGGGCCAGAGAAGTGTTTCTGAGGGCACAGCAGAGGGGAGCCTGTCCTGATCAAAAAATTGTGTCCTCACCATAGTCATGAACCTGAATTGTAGCATATTACTTTCCTAATAGACCCCATAACTGTGAGTATTGTCTGTGAATTCTGTGTGGCCATTGCAACAAATTCTTGAACCAACATGCAGAGAAGTAGTGAGTGCTGTGGGAAGGACGGTTGGTGTTAGAATTGATAAAAGGCTGGAGGGTGGAAACATGTCTGGCATCACAGGAATAAGCCTTGAGCTGCTGATGGTGATTCTGTCTTCCTCTTGTGAAGTTACAGAAGGTCAGAAGATGCTGCCTCCTTGTTCCAAGGGCATGGACAAGAGGTTGAATCAAACAAAATACAATTAATTATGATTAATATCATAATTAATTATATAATTAATTAATTGTACAATTAATTAATTGTATAATTATATAATTATAATAAGAGGGAGCTCTGGTGGCATAGTGCCTAAGGCACTTGACTGCTAACCAGAAGGCTGGCGGTTCAAACCCACCAGCCACTCCTCGGAAGGAAGGTTGGGCAATCTCCTTCTGTAGTGATACTGCCTCAGAAACCCAAGGACGGGTGGCTATGTGTCGGGTCTGACTTGACAGCACATAACAACAACAAGTAACAGGAGCTCTGGTGCTGTAGTGCTTAAGGCATTTGACTGCTGACCAGAAGGCTGGTTGTTAAAACCCACCAGCCACTCCTTGGAAGGAAGGTTGGGCAATCTACTTCTGTAGTGATACCGTCTCAGAAACCAAAGGAGGGGTTGCTATGAGTCAGATCCCACTCTACAGCAGTGAGTTTGGTTTTGGTTTTATCAAGTAAAGTATTATAATGAAGTGTGAAAAGACCAGGAGTTAGAAAATCAGAAGGGAAGATCACATTTGGTATTTCTCAAGCTGAAAGAGCAGAAGAAAAAAATTCAATCCTCGATTTGTAATATTTAAGGATTCTATAAAAAAATGATTGAACAATGCAGGAAGCATTGAAAGAAGATGGAAGGAATATACAAAGTTACTATACCAAAAAGAATTGGTATTCAAAAATAATATTTCAGGAGGTACCATATTATCAAGAACTGATCTGGTATTGAAGGAAGAAGTCCAAACTACACTGAATGAATTGGAGAAAAACAAGGCTACATGAATTGACAGAATACCCATTGAGATAATTCAACAAATGGATGCAGTGCTGGAGGCACTCACTCATCTATGTCAAGAAATTTGGAAGACAGCTACCTGGCCAACTGACTGGAAGAGATCCATATTTGTGCCCATTCCAAAGAAAAGTGATTCAAAAGAATGAGGAAATTATTGAACAATGGCATTAATATCACACATAAGTAAAATTTTGCTGAAGATCATTCAAAAGTGGTTGCAGCGGTACATCAATAGAGAACTACCAGAAATTCAAGCCAGATTCAGAAGAGGGAGTGGAACAAGGGATATCATTGCTGATGTCAGATGGATCTTGGCTAAAAGCAGAGAATACAGAAAGATGTTTACCTGTGTTTCTTTGACTATGCAAAGGCATTTGACTGTGTGAATCATAACAAATTATGGAAAACATGGAGAGAAATGGGAATTCCAGAACACTTAATTGTGCTAATGTGGAATCTGCACATAGAATAAGAGGCAATCATTAAAACAGAACAAGGGGATACTGCATGGCTTAAAATCAGGAAAGGAGTGTGTCACTGTTGTTTTCTTTCACCAAATTTATTTATTATTTATGCTGAGCAAATAATCTGAGAAGCTAGGCTATATGAAGAAGAACGTGGCATCAGGATTGGAAGAGGATGCATTAATAAACTGCCATATGTGGATGACACAACCTTTCTTGCTGAAAGTGAAGAAGACTTGAAGCACTTACTGATGAAGATCATAGACTATAGCTTTTAGCATGGGTTGCACCTCACCCTAAAGAAAACAAAAAATCCTCACAACTGGGCCAATAAGCAACACCATAATAAATGGTGAAAAGATTGAAGTTGTCAGGAATTTCATTTTACTTGGATCCACAGTCAACACTCATGAACGAAGCATTCAAGAAATCAAATGCTTTGCATTGGGCAATTCTGCTGAAAAAGACCTCCTTAATTGTTAATGAGAAAAGTCGTCACTGAAAAGACTAAGATGTGCCTGACCCAAATCATAGTATTTTCAATAGCCTCATATTCCTGTGAGAGCTGCACAATGAATAAAGAAGACTGCAGAAAAATTGATGAATTTGAGTTGTGCAGTCGGCGAAAAATATTGAATGTACTATAAGAACTGCTAGAACAACCAATCTGTTTTGGAGGAAGTATGGCCTTGAATGCCTCTTAGATGTGAGAATGGCCAGGCTTTGTCTTTTGTAATTTGGTCATGTTGTCAGAAGGGACCAGTCCCTGGAGAAGGATATTATGCTGGTAAAGTAGAGGATCAGTGAAAAAGGGGAAGACTCTCTATGAGATGTATGACACATACATGTCATGTATGGCTGTGTCATGGTATCAGGCATGGCAGTGAATGTGAGAATGGTGCAGGATTGGGCATTGTTTTGTTTTGTTGTACATGTTGTTGTTGTTGTTATGTGCCGTTGAGTCGGTCCTGACCCATAGCGACCCCTCCTTGAGTTTCTGAGCCAGTATCACTACGGAAGTAGATTGCCCCATCTTCCTTCCGAGGAGTGGCTGGTGGGTTTGAACCGCCAGCCTTCTGGTTAGCAGTCAAGTGCCTTAGCCACTATGCTACCAGAGCAGGTAGCTTTGGCCAAATCATAAGGGAAGTGCATCACCCCAATAGCCAAAGAAAACTGTTCAAATCGAGAACAGAGGACTCCCTGAGACTATTATCCTGAGACAGTCTTCAAAATCTGGAACTGAGCCTATCACCTGAGGTCAGCTTTTAGCAAAATAGCAGAGAGGCACACAAAACAAAGGATATTACTCATAAGATCAGTGCCCTACTTAAAAAACCACCAGTATGAGACCAAAAAGTCACCATTACTCAAAAGCAAAGATAAAAAGATAAGGGGGCAGGGTAACTAGAGTATTGGAAAGGAAACAAACTGAACACTATTAAAGAAAATATTGCCATATTGTGGCAAATATAACTAATGTCACTGAACAAAACAAAACAAAAAACCAAACTCACTACCATCGAGTTGATCCCCGGGTCATAGTGATTCCTCCTTGGGTTTCTGAGGAAGTATCTCTACGGAAGTAGATTGCCCAATCTTCCTCCCAAGGAGTAGCTGGTGGGTTTGAACCACCAGCTTTCTGGTTAGAAGTCAAATGCCTTAGGCACTAGGCCACCAGAGCTCCCTAAACAAGCTGAGTGGAAATTGTCAAATGGAAAAATAACTGGCTGTGTAAACTTTCATGAAAACTCAACAAAATATAATTAAAACAAAACAAACTAAGTTTTCTGCTATAACCTTGACACTATTTGAAAAGCTAGACGCTGCATCTATAGCTGTCTCAGCTGTAAATATTCAGCAGGGGAAGTAAGCCAATAGCATCTTACCTCCTCCTACACTTGTTTCTAGGCAGCTTCTGTCCCCAAACCATGTATGAATGTTCCTTCACAGAATTTTCAGGGCGAACACAGAAAAGCTGTGATTAGCCTTACTCTTTATCAGAAAGAATTTTTCAAAATAGTAATTTTAATCATTGAACCTTATCTTTAAAAGATCTGTTTCTCAGTTTTACAGATTTAAAATTTTTTAACTACTTTAGTTAAGGAAACACAGTTAATAGCCGGAATGAAATAAAAAGATGCACAACAGCAGTTCATTGTCAATAGTTTACACGGCAAGGAATCAACATATTTTTAGTTTTTTTTTTTAATGTATAAAAATCATCTAAAATATCACAGAGCCCCCTTCTACAACAGTAATGTTACATGATGAGAACTGTTTCTGTTGGCTCTTTCTACCTTCTGAGCAGCCATTTGTTCTGTATGTTCTCACCCTCATCTAGTATATTCTGGGGATGACCCCCAACAGTACAGTCAGCATTTACCTACAAAACATTACTTTGAACAACAACAAGAAAAATTCTGTTGATTTTTAGGTAGCATTAGGGATTTGAATCCTCTACAGCAATTTCTGCTCTTTCCTCAGCATTATGCTATGTAACAGCTCCAGCAGAGAAAATATAGTGATAAGTAACGAAATAATTTTAAAAGCAAATGACTGTAAAACCACAATGTGTGAAAGTGTTTTTTCCCCGTGATTCTGAATTTCAGATTCATGAGTTTAGATTGTGTGAATGGGAGTTCTTGCTAAATCATGTTGCTGACTGCTGGTAAAATGAGAGCCTGCCCCATCTTTACATGCCACTGCTACTAAAAATGAAGTCCACTGAAATGCAGCATAAGCTGTGCAGTGGAAGCATGTTGTGCCCAATTCCACTGAAGCCCAGAATTTCACTGCTATTCAGTGTGGGGAGAAAAGGTATATAAGATATAGATCTTTGTGGGAAGCCCTCAGGTCTTGACATGGTGTCCAGTATTTCCATTCAGTGTGCTAGGTAAATAACTTAGAGTTATTTGTATCATCATACTACATGTATTTGTACGTTAGTCTGGTGATGGCCAGAAGGAGGTGGTTTGGTTTTCTCTGAAGGGATTAAGAAGAATTCACCAATTCTAAACTATTTAACAGTTTCAGGAAGTTGCTTAATTTTTAATGCTTTAAAATCAAACCAAACCTGCTGCTGTCTCCTGAGTCTAATTCACAGTGATGTTTTAGGACAGAGTTGAATTGCCCCAAAGGGTTTCTAAGGGTGTAATCTTTATGAAAGCAGAATGTCACATCTTTTTACTATGGAGTGGCTGGTGGGTTTGAACCATTAACCTTGTGGGTAACAGCAGAGGGCTTTAACTACTGAGCCACCAGGACTCCTTTTTTGGTGTGTTAGCTACCTCTATTTAAAACATTCATCTGGAGTGGAAGATGCTAAAGAATGGCTTGACATGTCATTCTCCTTCTCAGTCTAACATCATCCATCAATCTGATGGTACTGCAATTGGACATAGACACGGAGACTCACTTCCTCCTCTATTTTTCTGTTGTAAGTTTCATTTTGTGCACATCTATCTCTCCTTCCGGGAACTCTGGTGATGTAGTGCCTAAGGCATTTGACTGCTAACCAGAAGGCTGGCAGTTCAAACCCACCAGCCACTTCTCAGAAGGAAGGTTGGGCAATCTACTTCCGTAGTGATACCACCTCGGAAGCATAAGGAGGAGTTGCTATGAGTCAGATCTGACTCCATGGCAGTGAGTTTGGTTTTTTGTTTGTTTTGTTTTGTCTCTCCTTCCTGCCCTTTCAAGGACAAAGATTGTGTTCTTTGCCTTGTAGTCATAACACTAGCACAGTATTAGAAATTGAACAGAACTTCTCTTTTCCTCCCTTTCCCTTCTCCTCTTGAATCACAAACAATCTGAACTCATCATTATCCACAGTAATTATTTTGAACTGTAGCTATATAGAGATGCTGGCTAAACAGACCTGCTGATACCAGATTGGAAAATATAGCTTGACCATAGAAAATAATTACAAATGTAATTTGTAATGTAAAATGCCTTATAGTAAACATGTTTCTCTTCTTCAGAGCAGAAGAGTCAGAAAACACCTGGAAAGTACCTGGAAAGGAAGTTGCACCCCTAGGAACCTCCAAGAGCAGCCCTCCTTGGAGGAATGGGTATTTGCTAAGTATATTATCAGGCACTTTGCCTTTGTTGAGTCTTCCGAAGGGAAGACTCTTGGTCTCTGAGGGGTGGGTCTTCAAGGAGTAGACTGACTTACTGAAGGGTTTCCCAAGTAGGCAAGAGTGAGAGTTGCAGAAACTGGAATCAATCTTGATCCTCAAGATCCACCCAGCATGGGTATGCAAATGGAAGGAGCGGTGCACCTTGAGCTTGGTACATCAAGTATGGCACACCCTTTGCTGAGCTTAACAGAGAAAAGTGGTGTTTACCTGCCTAGCAAAACACAATATAAACAGGATCTCGGACTGTATATGTATAAGTAACCATACTTCCTGGTTTGCTGAAGCAGCCCTGTCTGAGAGCTTGTCCTGGCATAATTCTTAACAGTGCCCTTTTTATTATCAAGTGTATCTCAATTTGGATCATAAATTATTGATCACTCTGTGTAGGATCCATGGGGGAAAGATGTAGTAGTCTGTTTCTATAAAGATTTACAGCTTTGGAAACCCTATGGGGCAGTTCTACACTGTCTTATACGATAGTTTCCTGGTCACTATGAATCACAGTCTCCTGGACAACAAGGGGTTTTGTTTTGTTTTTTTTTGGTCAGATCAGTTTTCAACAGTGACACCTTGTGGCCTTGAGAAGCTATGGCTGTGGACCAACAGCTCAAGTTCTTTCCCTGCTGTGTGGAGGACAGAATAACCCCTTTCTCCTTGTTCTTGGACTCCTGACAGTTTAGGAGAGAAAGAAAACTTTTGAGAGTTTGAACACATTCTACTAATAAAGCATGTGGGTGCTTCAGTAATTGAGTGGAAAAATAAGAGGTATGATCATATATAGGTTACCTTTAGGACTCAAAGAAAGCAGTTTATACCAGTCATATGCTATTTATTTTAGAACTTTTGCTTACTTTAGCCCTAGAGACCTAATTGTTTACATGTTTCTTAAACTTAACTCTTTGCAGTAGTTTTACAGTATCTCAGTCCATGATCCTGAGAAATTATAATTATCGCTGGAAGTAAGATACAGGAAGTGAGCTACAACTTTGAGAGTTTGTTTAATTAACAGAGTTGTATATTTATGTGGAAGGATGAAATTGGCAATTAAGGGTACATCTGTGTTTTTGCCTACCCAGAATACCTTTCTTCTTTTCTGGGAATGAAATCCCTCTTTCATTTGGAAAATATATTCCACACATATGTTTAGGTGGAGGTGACTCCCTGATCTCTTTTTGCTCTTTTACTATTGTATCTCTAACAAGGGATCAGACTTATCACTCATGCTTTACTACTGGAGCTATTGGAAAAGACTATTTCATTCTGCTGAGGTTGCTAATCTGGTAGTATGAAATGCTTAGGCTGTTGGCAGCCATCTTCCCACTGCAAGATGAATGCCTATCCAAAGAGAAGAGAGAGATGAAGCCTTGATAATATTGTTTGAGGCATTTGGATCCAGCCATGCCTGAAGCCCCAGATTTATTCATGTAATTTTCAGTTCCATGAAACAATCATTTGGGTTTTTTTTTTTTTTGGCTACAAGTTAGCTTTAGCTAAGGTCACTTGCAACCAAAGAGTTCTAATTAGTATAAGCAGTGAACAATCTCCCTGCATTGCAGAAATACAGTCCCTTGTATTTTTACATTCTCTAGAACTTCACAACCTTAAGTTGCATCTCTGATATTATTCTAGAAAGGGTCCTGGCTTCCTTTGTTTACTCTCTGGTACTATTTGGTTTACAAATATAGCCACAGGAACCTATTGACAGAGCTTTTTACTGGACAAGGTCAATCTTGGAAAGACAATGGAGAGGAGAATAGTCAAGTAAACAAACCTTTAGGGAAAAACTCTGAAGAAAACCTCTTCCCTCCACATGCACTACTGTCTCTTAGTCTGCAGGCTCAGATATCACTTGTCTTCTGTTGTTCATGGATATTTCTTAGAGATCAGTGAGGTAATATGTCCTCTGTCTCCAGCGTGAGAGATGGAAAGAGGAAGAATCTTAGCTTCCACAAGATGCCCCTGTTCAATATCCTGGGCAGTACGTTGATAAGGAGATCTGGATTTATATAAGTTATATGGAAAAACATATAGCCCAGAAGTCTGATGAAAAGTAGGATGATAAAAAAGAGACATCCAGAAACCCTGAAAAGATAAAGTCAAGAAACTGTTAATCAGAGGTTTGAAACCTTGGAGATAAAACAATAAATCATACTGAAATGTGTTTCTGGCTCCTTCTTGATATTCAAATGTATTTCATTAATTAGGTGTCTCCTTTCCTGACAGCACCTTATAAATGGCAACCCCTTCCCACACACTGGTTGGCCAGTTACATCTTCTATTGCTATGTTTTATTTTCTTTTTAGTAATTATCACTATCTGTGGTCTTCTTTCTTTTTGTAACATCAAGATATGTGTCTCTATTATTTCTTCTTTTCCAATTTTATCATTCTTTCTTGAATTTCTACCACATGGATGCTGCATTTATATTCCTATATTCCATTTCTTCTGGTTTTTTATTTTCTCTTTTAAAATTTTTATGATACTTTGGGTGCAAATTTACTTAGTAAACTTGTTTTACATTCAACAGTCCATGCACATCTGATTTCACGGCACTGATTATCGTCCCCAACCATAAAATACTGTCCTCCCGTCTCCCCCTTTTGAACACCCCCTCCCTGTGCCCTTCTAGTCCATGTAGTCCTGTTTATCCAGCTTTCCCTCTATGTGATTGCTACACCTCTGGTGTGTCGTAGCTGATTGATCCAAAGGGTGCACCTCCCTAGAGTAGGTGGGTGCATCTCCCTAGAATAGGTGGGTTCATCAATATATTTTTTTTTAATTGATTATTTCTTCTTCTTTCTTTTTAATGTCTTAATTCTGGGAGGTTTCCTCAAAATAGTCTTCTGATTTTCTAATATTTTTCTGCAGTTGTATCCATTCTACTGTTTATATTATATATAAATTATATATCAGCTATTATATCTTTCATATTTAATATTTGTGCTCGGTTCATTTTTACATTCCTTGTCCTAGTTTCATATCACTGATATCTTTTACTATGTTTATTAGAGAAATTTTAAATTCTTTTAAATCCTCATTTTGTTGGAATGCCATCCAGTTTGTTGTATTACCCTTGAAATGGTTGTGCGTTCTTCATATTTCTTGTTATTTTGGCTTGTAAACTCATTTACGCTAGAGATGTTGGCTACTCATATAACCCAGACACCAGTTCATATGACCCCAGTGAACTCAGGAGGTGGGAACTGGATGAACCCAGACATCAGAAAACCACATTCACTCAGTCCTCAGTCACAAAACAACTTCCTAAGTCAGACACTTATAATCATCCCCCGAAAGAAATGACATTAGATAAGTGATATTCTTTAGCTTAGATAATATTTCCTTAATTATGAGTGGGGGAGGCATTTAAGCAATTGTTTGAAGTTATTTACATCCTATCTACTGTTCTTTGTTTCTCACAAGCATGTGGTCTTTGAACTGCCCAGTAATCCTAAGGATTACTGGACCAGAGGAAGGAGGTAGGCTTCATTTATCTCGAGGTGATTAACTTGATGGTGATGTTGGGGTGTTTGGAGCAGGGGAGCATGAACAAATCACCACCATTTCCTCTCTTCTATTCCCCTTACCCAGTTATGGCAGGTTACCTGTGGCCTAGGATAGATTCACTTCCTATGTTCAACTACCAGTCAAAAGCAGTCCCTCCCCCCAACGTTTTTTCCCAAGTTCTCCTTTAGAATTGAACTTGGTGACAGGAGCCATAACATTCTAGTTCAGATTCTTGATCAGAATTGCAATCAAAAGTCCTTTATAAATCTCATCCCACCACTTTCTCTGAAGCTGGGCACAATTTTCATGAAAAGACTCTGAGGTAGAATAATATTCCCGGAAAAAAATCCTAGGACAAACCTAGCTTCCTTATCTCTTGAGTCAGTGCCCGATATACCAGTGCCTCACAAGATAATGGAGCATAACAAGTTGTAGTTCGACATGATGAGCTAGACTTGTAGGATGTGTTTTCTCAGATTCCTGTTGGGATATCAACTCTCTTTAAGGAAGAAAATTCTCATCCTAGGGAGTCTATACCAGCGGTTCCATGCTGGGCACTGGTGCTAAAGTGTAAGAAAGCAGGCTAGGAGTTATAGAGGTGGGGATTCTTCCAGTTTTAGGAACATTATATTGAAGGCTATTGGAATATGTATACTTTGTGTATCTGGCATGAAGGGATATTCTCCTTAAGCAAATTTTCCAGACAATTGGAGCTGACCTTTAAGCACCAATAATTTTATGTTAACCGTTTTGACAGAACACTTTATAAATCATATTTCATGCCATTCTGAATATGTTTCTCTATGCCTTTTTAAACAGATTATATGGAACATAATTTGACCTTTTCTTGAAAATGTAGGGGCTTCATGAATACTAATTTTACTTTGCTTTCACAGTGATTCCCTCAGGACTAATATCCACTAAGGTGTTTGAATGTTGAGTTCTTACTCAATTCAACAAGTATTTTTGAGCAATTATTATATGCTAGAAACTGTTAAGTGCCGTCTTGTTTTCCCTATCATTTTCTTTCTCTTTTATCTGTGGTTAGGCTGTGGTATACTTGGATCTAGCTGTTCTGTCCCCATTTCCAATCTACTGATTCTATTGGGAAACCAGGTATCAAACTAATTCAGTTTGTAAAAGGGGCCTAAGGGCGGGCTATGGGAAAGGGAAATAAATATTAACTTTGTGATATTTCTTCTGAGTTACAGATTACTATTTCTGATTACTACTAGGACCTTGGCTTCTAATAATGGGACGATGAGTCTACTATTTGTCTTTGGGAAAATAAGTCATAACATCAGAACTGAGAAACTAGTGTTGTTGGTGTCACTAGTCTGCTGACTTGGGCCTTGTGTGTGTGTTTGTGTGTGTACAAGGTTCTCCTTGTCTAGATCTTGCTATCTGCCAGAATGGCTGAGTAGAACTCACAGTTTTCCAATGTTTATGCAAAGATATTCTACTTACCTTCTACAGAATAGTATTGCTTTCTTTTGGATAGAATTATCCTGGGACAGGAAGAAAAGACATTGATAAGTAAGCAATTTATGGAAGCCAACACCACTGTCAAATAATATCCAATGAACCATTATATTGTGTTAACTTTTATTTCAATAATACTTTATACATTCCTTTTGTTTACATAACTACATGCAATCTTCGAAGTCAAAAGTTTCTGATGTGTATATTGTTATTATTACCTTTTTACATATTGATATGACTATACTAAGGCACACATTAGGAGCTCTGGTAGCGTAGTGCCTAAGGCACTTGACTGCTAACCAGAAGGCTGGCTGGTCAAACCCACCAGCCACTCCTCGGAAGGAAGATGGGGCAATCTACTTCCGTACTGATACTGCCTCGGAAACCCAAGGAGGGGTCGCTATGAGTTGAGGGCGACTCTACGGCACATAACAACAACACCAAGGCACACAATGTTTAAGTACGCTGCCCATGGTCATACACCTAGTGAGTGACAGGACCAGGCTTAGGACCCAGGTCATCTGATTCCACATTTTGGGCTCTCTCAACTATACTTTTCCACATTCTTCTCACCTAGTGACCCTGATAGAAGTTTATAGGCTATGGAAGTTACACACATATATTTTAAGAGAGAGTTTTTAAAAAGCTATAAAAATCTATAAATGAGAATATATCCTGGATTTCTGTGACACCTCTTTCAAAATATTTTGTTTAGTTATTTCATTTTCCGCTTAACTTCCTTAAGTGCTTAAAAGGAAGAGGAATTATGATATTTTACAGCTGTAGAAATAAGGCTCACAGAATTGGAATTAGGAAGAAAATTTCTGGATTAAAAATTTGGTTCTATAACTTGAGTAAGATTAGGTGGCATTCCAACTGGTCAATTATTCAGGTAGCCACTTAATAAAAGATTTCCAAGACATTACTAGGCCATTGAACTATCTTGATTATTATAATGAAATGAATAAAATTCTTTTTTTTTTTTTTTTCCTTCTGATATGTGGTTGGAAGGAATAATTTGATTAGCAACTGGTGTTAGAGAGTGAGATAAATCAGAGAATGTGCTAAGATTCCTTCCAGAGCAATGAGGTCCAGTTAATTTCAGGGTTTTATTTTGCTGAATATGCACATTTGGGACCAGTATGACTTGCTCAGGACAATGGGAAACTTACCATGGATTTGGTCTAATATATCTTAACACTTCTGTATGAACTCAGGACAATGATCAGTTGTTCACATTTCTTTTAAGTAAGAGATGACTTCTCTTTACTAGGATTATTATGACCATTTATTTTGACCACATAAAATTTCTGGTGAATGTCAACTTCCACTTTAAAGCCAATATAAATGGCAAAATTACAGTCCCTCAAAAGTTTATCTAGCCCTACGTGCTTGCTTCACAAGATGCCTAGGCAAGCCAAGGGGTCTGGTGCTTTACATTCAATTGTTCTATGTCCTTCAGGCCTTTGCACATTTATTGGTGACACCATGATCTTAAATATAAACAGACACAGAAGTTCCATTATGAAGAAGCAATGACTTTCCATGTTTGAACTCAAGATCAGTTTGGATTAGACAGTGATACATGCCTGGGGCTCTGTGTGTGAAAGATTTTGAACCATATCTGGGGTCATCAGGAAAAAGTGCTAAATGGGAGGTCTTATATTGACCTCTTTTCCATAGGATGTACCCTCAGTTAACATTCCCTTTTGCTTTCAGACTGAATTCACTTAGATCATAGGCTGGTTTCTTTGAGAACATGCTACTTTCATGGCTGTAAGAGAGGGAAGTCAATTGTTCCTAAGCATTCTTTTTGTATGTTTTAGGGTTGGACTACTTTGGAATTACAGCTGGTACTGTTCTTGGAAAATGCACATGGGAAGAACAAATATGTGTTTGGTGGGTCATAGTTTTTTGGAACCCCCCTTGGAAGGCAATGACACCGAGAGAAGCTGAAGACGAAGTGGCATACTTGCCTCATTATTTTGACTGTTACGCTGTTTTCTTTCAGAGTTTATGCTCAACACTTTTGATCTAGGGGAAGAAGTGCCAAGACACAGATTAAATAAAATACACTCAGATATTCCTAATTCTGTGATGGTTATTTGAAACCAGCTTTATGTTATAAAGCCGTTGTATCTGATATGGTAGCTAGCCACTGGCTACATGCAGCTATTTAAATTTAAATCAGTTAAAATTAAAAACTCAGTTCCTCAGTCACACTAAACACCAAACCAGTTACAGTCAAGTTGTTTCTGACTCATAGTGACCCCATGTATGTCAGAGTAGAACTGTGCTCCATAGGATTTTCATGGCTGTCACCTTTCCAAAGCTAATTGTCATGCTTTTATTTTGAGGTGCCTCTGAGTGGGTTTGAACTGACAACTTTTTAGTTAGTAGCCAAGCACTTAACTGTTGGTGCCACCCAGAGACTCCACCTCAGTCACACCAACCATCTATTAAGAGTTACATGTACGTAGTGGCTACTATGTTACACAGTACAGAAAGTTCTACTGGAAAACACTGTTCTAGAATCTTAGCTTAACAGTCAAGCTATATCCTAATGCTCAGCAAGGATCTTGAGAGACTTGAAGCTGTACTTCAAGAACAAAGACCTCTATGTCCAGGCTCCTGGTCTTCAGGCCACTGTGTTCTCTCATGTGTACTTGGTCTACTTTAAGGCTACATGCAATTTTAGCTCCTTGCTCTTGTTCCAGAGATTCAAAATATTTAATAAATAGAAAATACTTTTTGTCTGAGTTAAAGTTTAAATTAGAAACAGAGTCAAGAAATGGAAGTGAGGTTTTTGGTTTTGGTTCCTCATTATTTAGACTTATTTAACAAACTCAGGGAATGTTTTTCTTTGGGCTTTTTCCTTATCATTTCTTATGTTTATTGTTCATAGTTCAAAATAGTGCATAGTGCACAAAATAATATGGTACCATAGTGTGTGTCTAGAGGTTATTTTCATGCCTATCCCTTATGGTTGTGTTTCTGTGTATCTGGGGGAAGGGAGGATGATATTTCTGGTTTTAAGGCCTTTACTGTGAAATATAAAGAATACCCTACTTATCAAGGTGACTGACAACCAACTCTTTTGAAAACACATATTTCTGCTCCAGTGATAATGTGATAAAATTATGAGAGAGATGTATTTCTGCTATCTTTTAAGAAGGATTTGAAAAGGACCTAAATGGTAAAATTGCTCTGTTTTAGCTGAGGTCGACCAGATAACTCACAGAGGGAACTAGACATGTGGCTTTGGGGCTCATTCAATTCCAGGTCAGAACTGGTCTCAGAAATGTTTGCCCTAACTCAGGCTGAGATGGAGTTACCACTAAAACCAGCCTGTTCCTTTGCCAAAGCTCACACTTCTTTCTCAAGGAATCGAGTCTCTAGTTCTTCTTCTATTTTCCTCAAAGTTTCCTGATATTTCTGTGAAGAAAAATAAAAAAGAACATGGTTACTAACTGGAAACTTCATTTTTTTTTTCCAAATCATGATAAGCATTTGTTATTACATTCTGATATGAACATTGGGTATTACCACTGCCACTGTGTCTCCTTTCACTATCCCCATCCACCACTACTACTGATTTCTAACTACGCTTCACCACTGATCAGTTTCCTGGGGGTGATGGTGGTGGTGGAGATAATCGAAGTTATAAATAAGAAAAGAATCAGTTACTTCTTATTAATTTAAGAGCATAGAGGTTCAGAGTCCAGAGCAGTAATTAACAGGGAGTCAAAGAAGCATAGAGTGATACTGAGAGTGGGAGTGTTGTTATGGATTGAATTGTGTTCCCCTCAAAATTTGCTGAAGTTCTAACTTCTGGAACCTGTGAATGTGACCTTGTTTGGAAATAGGATCTTTGAGGATGCTATCAATTAGGATAACAACAAGTTACACTGCAGTAGGGTGTGTCCTAATTCTATATGACCAAACAAAAACGAAACTCACTGCTGTTGAGTCGGATCCGACTCATAGAGACCCCTCCTTGGGTTTCCGAGGTGGTATCTGACTGGTGTCCTTATAAAAGAGGAGAAGATACACAGAGACAGGAAAGATAGAGGAAGGATGCCACGTGATGCTGCAAGCTAAGGAATGCCTGGAGCTACCAGAACCCAGGAGAAAGGCATGGAACATTTTCTTTCTTAGCCTCAGAACTCACAGCCATCCAGTTGATTCCAACTCATAGAGACCCCCTTTGGGTTTCAGAGATCGTAAATCTTTATGGAAGTAGATTGCCCAGTCTTCCTTCCGCAGAGTGGCTGGTGGGTTTGAACTGCCAACCTTCTGGTTAGCAGTCAAATGCCTTAAACACTATGGCACCAGAGTTCCTTAGCTTCAGAAGGAATCAATATGGCTGATACCCTGATGTTGGACTCCCAGCTTCCAGAACTATGAAGGAATTAATCTCTGTTCTTATAAGTCACCCAGCTTGTGATACAGTAAAACCTGCAAAAGCCAGAATCTGTGTAAGGTGGAAAGCTGTCAGAGGAGGAGAACTCACATATCTTCCCATGAAAATGAGCTATAGAAAGGTGTAAGATTGTTCCCTGTCTAGGGCAGAAATCTTGTGAGACCCATAAAAGCAAGGCCGTCCTATAAAGTACTGGCTTTCACAAATTTCACTGTATTTTGCTATAGTGCCCCTGGTTCCATTTCATCTTGTACCTTAACAAACTATTTGTTATCCCTTTATTGAGTAGCTGTACCTTTATGCAGAGGGCCTGATCTTCACAGAGCTGAATCACAAATGCATAGTCGTCCATTACCTGGGAAGCCAAAATTTAGACTTGCATTTCTCTCCTGTGTCCTTTACCCTAACTGTGGTTTTAAATGCACTTTGCTGTTTGTTTGAACTCATTTTCTTTTTTGAGGATAAACAAGCCATATCATAATTTATAATCCCAATGTGAATTATTTGGGTTAGTTTGGGAGAAGAATAGGTACTGCTAGGTAGAAAAGTGCAGACTATAGAATATATCCTGTAAAAATGTTAAAGAGAAGGTAGTCTTCCTCCTCTGCATTCTCTCCCCAGGCCTATAAAGGTCCTGGAGTTGGTACCTCTTATAAATCAATCATTTCAGAAAAGTATTCAATCAACTGGCCAAGGCTCAAATTTCCCTTTTTTTGGGAGAAGTAACCTTTGGAAAAGTTGTCATTACCTTGGCCAGCTCCGTCTCTTGATCTACACAGGATGTTTCCAGCTGTTGTAACTTAACCTGTAGAAAGGAAAGGAGACTGGTGACTCAATAAGGTAAAAACTGCAGAATTCCATTCTGGACCATCTCAAGGGTCATCTCATAGGCTGTTGAAGTGTACCAGGGCCACAATTTCAGATGTTTTGTGATGGGGGGAGTCAAACCATCCAGCTTCCTTCTTTGTAGTTACTTGGTGAGCCTGCTCTCTTATATTCCAACTCCCTGGTATCCACCAGGTCCTACCTGCACACCCAAACTTCTAGTCTTAGCTTCCTTCTCTTCCTTAGCTATTTCTTTTGGCAAATACATTAGTCCTGAGAAATTTCCTTTTCCTTTTCTTTTTATATATTCAGTTAGAATCCAAAGTTTTTGCTACTCCTCCCTCCCATTTGCTTTTCCTCCCTCCTTTCCTTAAATATTTGTTGAAAACCACTGTGCTGCTGTGTACTGGGAATACAGAGGTATTTTGCCCTTATAGAGCTAACATTCTAGTTAGAGGATGTAATCAGTTAGTTACCAAGATAATGAAAGAAAGAAAGACTGTGAAGGAAATAGAAAAAAGGTAATGTGGTGGAGAGTGAGTGATGATGGTGGTTGTGGGAGGTCTAGTGTTGGTGGTCCGTGAAGGTCTTTCTGAAGACATGATATCTGAGTTGTAAACTAAATGATAAATATTAGCCTAGTGAAGGTTTGAAATATGTTCTAAGAAAAGGTTAGAGTAAGTGCTATGACTGGGAGGTAGCAGAGATTTGGTAAGTATAATGATGTTGTGTGACTGAAGCACAGGTGAGACTGGTAGGCAGGAGATGGGGGCAGGTAGGTAGGCTAGATTACGTAGGGCCTTTTACCTTCTAAGAGCTCTGGTGGCTCAGTGGTTGACACATTCATCTGCTGACCAAGAGTTTGGCAGTTCAAATTCATCAGCCACTCCATGGGAGAAAGATGAGGCAGTCTGTGTCCATAAAGAATCACAACCTTGGAAACTTTATGGGGCAGATCCACTCTGTTCCTTAGGGTCGTTATGAGTCAAAATCATCTCGATGGCAGTGGGTTTGCTTTTGGTGGATTTGCCTTCAAAGGAGCCCTGGTGACAAGCTGTTAAGTGCTAAGCTGCTAACTGAAAGGTTGGTGGTTTGAACTCACCAGCCTGCTCTGTGGGAAAAGATGTGGCAGTCTGCTTCTGTAAAGATGACAGGCTTGGAAACCCTATGGGGCAGTTCTACTCTGTCCTATAGAGTCACTGTGAGTTTTAATTGTCTCACTGGCAGTGGGCGTGTACCTTCTAGTAAAGAGTTTGATTTTTTAAAAATTTTAATTACAGTGGCAAGTTGCAAGAGGGGCTGATATAGTAGAGATACAATCTAATTGCTGTTCTTAAACTCCTCTCTATGTGGAAAATGGATTGTTGGAGTAGAAGATTTGAAGTTGGGAGACTAGTTGGAGGTTACTGCAGTTGCCCAGGTGAGAGGTTATGATGGTTTGGAAAAAGTAGTATAATAATGCTGGTAGATAGAAATGAATGCATTGGGGATATATCTGGAGGTAGAGCTGACATGTTTGTATCCTTGTTTCCCTTTTTAGTTCAATTTTTTTCCCACTTTCATCTCATTCCCATCATCTCATATCTGGACTCTTCTCACAGTCCCTCTCCCTTCCAGTTCAGGGCTAATCAGCCAAATGTGTTAAGGGTTAAAACTTCAAGCCAATCAATGGTCTGAGTCAAAAGAAGTTGAAGCAGACATTCCATGATTCATCACCAGCATGTCAGAGAAACAGAAGCAAAAGAGATGGTGTATATTTCCTAGAATTAGAGATACCACTGAAAATTCTATAAAACAAATGGGCAACAGGGAGTGGTTCAAGGTGTTACTACTACTACAGAACTGGCTACTGAGCTGAGTGCTGCTAGAAAAATAAATAGTGGTCATTGCTCTGACAAATGCCTGAGACTCTGTATCTATCAGCTTGGCTCACCTGACCTAGCCAGCATAGCCAGGGTCGATACTAGATTCTGACTGGACTTACTGTCAGAGCAGCTGTTCTGAGCAGAAAAAGGGGTCCTAAAAGAAAATCCAGCTGGACAATGAATAAGGAAGACCGAAGAAGAGTTGATGCTTTTGAGTTGTGTGCTGGTGAAGAATGCTGAAAGTACCATGGACTGCTAAAAGAACTAACAGATCTGTCCTGGAGGAAGTGCAGCCAGAATGCTCCTTGGAAGCAAGAATGGCCAGACTTCGTCTCACCTATTTTGGTCATGTTGTCAGAAGGGACCATTCCCTGGAGAAGGATGTCATGCTTGGTAGGGTGGAGGGTCGACGAAAGAGGGGGAGGCCTTCAATGAGATGGATTGACACAGTGGCTGCGATGATGGGCTCAAGTATAGCAGGGATTGTGGGGCTGGGGCGGGATCGGGCAGTGTTTCGTTTTGCTGTGCATGGGGTCGCTATGAATTGGAAACGACTTGACAGCACTTAACAACAACAACAACAAAAGAAAATCCGTTTTCTGACTGCTGAAGTCATATGGCAAGGGTAGTCAAAGGTCTTCATAACCCTTTTCAGTCTTAGCTCCAATTTTCCAATTTCTTCCCAATGTGCACTCAGTTTCCAGATTTCTTTTTCATCCAGATAAGTTTCCTGGATGGACATGGTCAAACAATTTCACTTGGTGGCTTTAAGCTTTCTACTTTTGTGGCCACCAACCTTAAATTAACCATCAGAAGATAGAGGAGCAATTCTCTATTCTTTCATTTTCTATTTCTATTTACAATGTGCCTGTACCTTAGCAGGTCCATACATACAGTAAAGTGTGGGCTCTAGAATGGTAAGAGAAATTAGGCAAGGTGAGGAGAAAGAAGTAATTCTATAGAAAGTTCCAAGTAAGAATTTTATCTACTTTCTGAGTGAAAAAAAAAAAAAGTTTAAATTCTTAATTTGCTTCTTTGATTAGATGGGTTGTTTGGCCTCAGCTTCTTAGAGAAATGCTCAACACTGTATAACGTGCTTAGCAGGTTATTGTTGCTGGGTGCTGTCAATTTTCAACTCACAGTGGCCCAATGTGACAGAGTAACTGTCCCATAGGGTTTTCTAGGCTGTAATCTTTATGGAAGCAGAGCTCCTGATCTTTCTCCTATGGAGCCACTAGGTGCATTTGAACTACCAACCTTTTGGTTAGCAGGCAAGTGCTTAACCATTGTGCTACTGGAGCTCCTTGCTTAGCAGATAGAGATACTAAATACTTGAGTGACTAATTGAATAAAACCTTTTCTGGTTTGGGATCAATAACAAGGTGCATAAATTGCCTTGTACGCATTAGGCTCACTTCTGTGTATTCATATGTATGCCTCAACTAGATGTTTAAGAAATGGCTTTAAAATTGTGTGGCTTTCCAAGATTTCAGCCATCCAGAAAAGAATATTCCACATAAGCAATATCATTTAACTCTCAAACTGAGGCTGGGAAAGCTGGTTAAATTGTCCAACTTTATATACGAAATTAAGTGCTGGAGCCAGGATTTAATCTCGGGACTTCAACTGCTTGTAATGCCATATATGCATTTATGCCCTACTCTTCCTGATAGAAAGGAGCTCTTGTGGTGTAGTGGGTAAGACATTTGGCTGCTAACCAAAAGGTGGTGGTTTGAACTCACCAGCTGCTCCACAGAAGAGAGATGGGGCAGTATGCTTCCATAATGACTTACAGCCTTGGAAACCCAAAAGGGGTCGTTTTAAGTCAGAACTAACTTGAAGACAGTGAGGGGTTTTTTTTAGTTCTTTCTGATAAAAGAGAGAACAAAAATATGGCTTCAAAGTGAAATTTCTCACTGAAGTCAGTGAAGAATCTAGCATTCAGGGGCCCAGGCTTAACCCTGACATGGGTTAAAACTACAACAAATTTATTCCAACTTTGACAATTCTTTCCAATTTAAAGGCTTATTTCCTAGTCACATAGCCCAAACCCATTCATGACTGCTTTTTATTACCTTTGACTCTTCCAAGGTTTCATCTATATTGCCTTGTTCATTCCTGATTGTCTTATGTATTCTCCTTGTAAGCTACAGTTTCAAATTAAAAAATACATTAAATAAAAATATATAGAAGAAAGAGATATTCTCTGGGTATAAGGGCTATTATCTATGGTCTTTATAAGCACTGCCAGGAGATGGTCCCTTGGTGGCTACTAGGTTTCCTGTATAAACACTAGTCTTGACTACCAAGCTAAAGTCAGTTCAAGGCAGAGGTACTTCCTTGAACCCCTAACTCATGCTGGGTTACTCAGGACTTCAGGCTATGCATTAGTGAGTAGGGTCATGGTGGGAAGCTCATGTGTTCTGATGAGAGATTGAGGAAGAGTCAATGCCTAGATAAGGAAAAAGGAATCCTAGGCAACTAAGTATTTTTTAATTCTCTGGTTGAAAATGAAAGTGACCTCTCACCAAAAGGGGGAAGGTGAAGTCAATCACTTCAATAGACTGTTGGGATCCATTTTCTTGTGATAGAATGAAGAACTAATGGGATCACTGAATACCCATTCACTCCTTTCACCTCCCACCAGCCACTCCTCAGAAGGAAGATGGGACAATTTACTTCCATAGTGATACTGCCTCAGAAATCCAAGGAGGGGTCACTATGAGTCAGGTCCAACTTGATGGCACATAACAACAACAGCCTTTCACCTCACACTGACAGAGAAAACCCATGGCATTTAAAAGGTAATGAGCCTTAGCCTCAGGTGTGGCGTAGGGAATTTTTTAGTACCCACTCCAAGCTCCCTGACAATGACTCTTCTATGATCACTTTTCCTCACTTGCCTCTGATAAATGGGGCTGATATGGGACCCTGGGGGACACAAGGACCCTGTCCCACCTTTCTTTTAAGTTCTGTTATACTGTGCACCAGTGTTTCATTCTTCCTTTCCTGTGAAGAGAAAGAAACAGAGTCTCCTCCACACTATCCAAACCAAACTCACTGCTATCAAGTCAGATCCCACTCATCGCGACCCCTCCTTGGGTTTCCAAGGCAGCATCACTACAAAAGTAGATTGCCCAGTCTTCCTTCTGTGTCTGCACACTATATTCCCCCTTATTTTGTCAGTGTTCTCCATCTCACCCCGGTGATATTTTCCTGGCAATAACTCTACCTTGCTTGCATACTATCAGGTGAGTTACGTATGGTCTAATCTCAATATATATGAACACCAATTTACCAGGGATCAAGATAGCTACCCACATGCTGGGATTCCTGGCATTACATATTACCAAAGAAACACTGCCTGTCACATGTTCCCTTCCATGCATGGACCTTCTGTCATGACTTTTGGGTTGACTATTCCCTGTATTTATAAAGGGAAGGCATGTGTATCTGACAGTTGAAGAGGGACAAGATGAGGAAAGAAACTATCATATGGCTCTTCCCAGCTTCTTCCTTACAAGTCTGGCTGTTTCTTCTTCCAGCTCCTGCATGGCTCTTTCCCTTTCAATGGTTGTGCAGTTCTCCTTCTCCCATTCCTCATCTTCTGCCAGGTCTCCTGTCTGATTGATCTCACTTTCCAGCCTGGATGGCACAAGGACACTCACATGAGGACCATGATGGGCAGTTTCAGAACTGATAAAATGTATATCAGTTTTGAGGGTACATTAGTGACAATACATGTGAATCTCAAGTTGGAAACCCTCCTGTCCAGAATCCATAGAATCAGAATCACTTAAAGATAAGGAAAGTAAGAGCTACCTGATTCCAAAGCCAAACTCCCCAATGTTCTCACCTCAGGTAAATATCACGTAGTTCTCTAGAAATACACTTCAAGCTTACTATGTCTCAGTGTTTAAGCCATACATCAATGCCAAAGAATAAAGAAGAGACTTCTTTCTACACAAGATATAAGTCTCTAGAACAAATAGGAAATTCAGTTTTTGTCTCTTCAACTCCACTCCTCCCTTTGGATTGAGAACTTACCTCAAGAAACCCCAAAACTAACCTCTGAATCTCATCTTCTTTCTCTTGGATTTTGAGAAGAAGGTCCTGATTTGCTTCATCTATTCTCTGCATATCCCTTTCAAGGTCCATGTTCAAACTGTTAATATTTCTTTTTGATTGTGCCAATCTTGAGATTTCCATTTTTTCCAACCTATATACTCAGCCCCCAAAATGAACATCAGCTAGTTATCTTAAGATCAGCAACAATTGGGTCACAAACATTTTCTAGAAAAGATGTAATTCATTAACCTGAGTCTGGGAACACACGGTTTCTTTTTCTTTTCATTTTTCATGTTTTACAATTTATGTCAAAAGTTCTCAACTCTGTGAGCAAAGGAGGTATTTCTCAGGCTATCTCCTGCAAAGTGCTCAAAATAATAGTGTACCTCTATGATGTTTTCATGGGAAGCATTAGCTTTCTCATGTTGGAGATAATAGTTTCTTTTGGGAATCTTTTCTCAGGTAAACTATTCATAAAATTTCCTCATGCAATACACTTTTTTGCCCCCAGTACTTTTATCTAAGCATGTGATGTGACACATCACTTATTATTAGGCTTTGTGCAAAGTCACAAGAGGTTTACAATTGCACAGTAGGGCTTCAGTCTTTCCCTCCTCCCACCTCAAAACTCTTTCACTTGCTTGTTAGAAAAATTACGATTCTTCTGTGAGAATCATTTCACTGACCACATACAGGAATGCTCCAGGCATCTACTTCCAAGAATGCAAACTTCTTTTTATGACGTGTGACTAAATAATGGTGACTCTAGAGAGTCTAGAAAGGGTACCTGACACATGGTAGACTTTTATTTTTCTTATTTATGTGAATAAATTCATTGGTCTGTCTTTGAAATAATTAACTGGGAGTAGAGTAGACAGGCAAAGGGAATTTTGTTGTGGGTAGGAAAGATAGATGGTCTTGAAAACTAAAGTCCTACCTCGGGGAGGCTGGCCTGGCTAGGGGATTTATAATGGTTATCACTTCAGGAGGGCATGGGGTGCTTTGAGAGGGATGCAGTGAGAGATGGTTGGATAAGCATGGAATAGAGAGGGAGACTGGAAGATGTGGGATGATATTAATGGCAAACATCACCTGCTTCACATCTTCATCTCTGGATATGGTTTTTCACATCATGATTTGCATAATCATGATTACTTACTCAAGATCTAATTGTTCTTCCTTGTGTTCTTCCATTGTAGGTTCCCTAAAATGACAGCAGAGATATATTTAATAAATTGGGGAAATAGATCCATTTTGAAGCACAGAATAACTAGCCAAGAGTCCCGAAAGATAGGAACCAAATCAGGTAACTGGTTCCTTCCATCCAGCCCTAAATTCTGACCATGACGAAACCTAGGTCTCTAATTCTTTTGCCCATGCTCTGATTATGTCTCCATAGGATACAGTGAGAATAGAGGGATAATGCTGGAAAATTCAATATATTTCCTGCTAGAATATATATTCAGAGATTATTTACCAAAGGCCTTTGGAAATTTATACAAGACAATAGGAAGAAATAGAGGCTCTCAATTGTTCTGAGGTCCTTGTTTTGCTCTAGGCCTAATTGCTTTCCTTAAGGTCCTGTGGGCATGGATGGAAGTGCGTAAATGCCTTGAAAAGTAGTATCTCTGCTCTCCAGCCCAGCCTCTCCAAAAATCTCCAGATATTAACATCTTTAGTATTAAGTAAAGAAACAAAACAAAACAAAACAAAAACAGTTGCTGTTGAGTCAATTTCTACTCGTGGAAATCCCATTTGTGTCAAAGTAGAAGTGTGCTCCATAGAGTTTTCAGTGACTGATTTTTTGGAAGTAGATCACCAGGACTTTCTTCCAAGGCACTTTTGGGTGGACTCAAACCTCCAACCTCTTGCTCAACAGCCAAGAGTGTTAATTGTTTCCACACCCAGGGACTCCTTGATATTAAATAGGGCTCAGAAGAGAAGAACAGAGCAGAAACAAGTTATTTTACTCTCTCTGCCCCTTAGTTTCCTCTTCTCTATTTCTTCAACAAACTCTACCTCTCTTTTGATGTGTGGTCTTCCTGATCCAGTCCTAGTGAATTAGTTTCTGAAAAGTCTAGTCTTTCTCCCAGGGAACCACCCAATAGAATCTCAGAACCTTCCGAGGCATCATAAGTCTGCTATTGACATAGGATGGGTGGGGCAGCATGTCACAATAGGGTGGATGGCAACAGTGTCCTATCATTTGCGCAGTCAGAGACTAAATGGGTGCATGGGTTTCATGGCCAACTCTGCCCTTTGGCAGCAGTAGGTTCACTGGTCCTGATTCTAGACAGGATGTGGGTTGGTGGAGGGAATCCCTCTCCTTTATTTCTTTGGGCTCCCTTCCAGCCCAAACATGACTAATATGGAAACTTTGGGTGCTGTGGCCAGCAGTTGGAGCCCATTACATAGCCAACTACCTACTCCTACATTCAATGAACATTGATAGAGTGCCTACATATGCCAGGCACTCTTCTAACCCCTAGGGAGACAGTGAGCAAAACAACCAGAAGCACGTGCCCTTGTGGAGTTTACATTCTAGTAAGGGGTGATTTAAAAAAAAAAAAAAATTAATTTTATATAGTATGATAAAAAAGGAGAATACTATAAAGAAAAATAAATTAATGAAAGAAGGAGGAGAAATGCTGTTGTGGGTGTGGTGGGAGAGATTGTTGCAATTTTACATTGGGTGCCACAGAGAATTCTGACTCCAAAGACCTTGAAATGTGGGGTATAAATGTGTTAAGAGGTCTGATGAACAAGAAAAGACTTTGGGTCATGTTGAAAGGCCAAAGTGTATAGTACTCACAACCAGAGGCAATAACAAGGTCTGTGGTCATCATCAGCAGGGAGAAGTTGTGCAGCTTGGAAGACGAGGCAGGAGTTGCTATACATCAGTGAACACCTTCAGAGCAAGCCCAGGCCTCGGTGGGCCAGGCTGCATATCAATAGATACAGAAGCACCAAGGGTTGGGAAGGCCTCAGTGTTCCCCCTGCAGTATCCTCAAGGATACATAGCTTTTCCAACCAGCTGCCATCATCCTGGAAAAGAAGAGATCTCTTCAGAGGGAGAAAATCCCTGAAAGACTGAGAAATGACATCAAAGAGATTTTCAAATTGGAAAAGGCCATTGTGTTAGACTGGGTTCTCTAGAGAAACAAAAAACAGCAAAGCTTATATATATATAAAAGAGAGAGAAACTTATCTTAGGAAAATGGCTCACAAATGTATAGAAGCTGGCAAGTCCAAAGTCCCTGGAGCAAACGTCAGGCTGGAGGCTTTTCCCCACAGGGGCCGAGAAGCTCAAAGCTGGCAGGCAGTACACCAGCTGTTGACTCCAATGAATGACAAATCCAAGATCTCCAGGCCGAATGGTGGGCTGCTCACTCATGGACAGTTGTAGCCAGAACAACAGAATCCCAATTCACAGAAGAATGTCTCTCTTTCCAGATGTCCCTGGATATCCTGGAAGCAGGCCACACCCCTAGAGAAACTCCCCTTGAACAGATTGGCCACTCAGAACACAGTCATCTGTTCCCATCATGGGAATAACCACACTGAACTGGGGTCCAGCCAAGTTAACACACAGCTCCAACTACCACAGTCCACCCCTTGTCAACTTGGCAGTTGTACACATCTTCTTAACCATATATATGATCTCTAAATAAGGACAATTATAGAGTCATATTTGTGCCTAACATGATATGCTAACACACATACAACCAAAATGCATTAACCTTATTTACATTTCATAACAGAAGGAAACAAAAATATTTGATGCACATATACAATGAAGAAATATAACAATCACAGTCCCTGTTTCTGCAGCTGGTCATGTGGTCGTAGCTGATATTTAGAACTACTTTCTTCTACCACCCATTCTCTATTTCCCTTGCCCTCAGCAGGCACCTCAGCTGGTCATGATTCTTTGCCTGGTGGGGTGACCCAAATCTTCATTTCTGAAGGGTCTGGGCCATTAGAAGTAATATCAGAATTGGTTTCCTGTAATTTTCCATTGACTTTAATATCAGGGCATGGTAGTACTAAGAGACATCCTAAAGAATCTCCTGTATTCCAGACATAATCTTCTTTACCCCCATTATGTAAAGCCAACCCAATTTCCCCTTGGTAATCAGGATCTATCACTCTAGATAGTACAGTAATGCCCTTCTTTGTCTGTTGATCCAGAGGCATGAGGAAGCCAAAATGGCTGGGTGGCATTCTTAATTTCCAGTTCAATGCAATCAGTATTGTGTCTCCAGGTGGGAATGTTCTTCCCTTTGGGACTGAGATCTCCAGACCCGCAGAGCATAGGGTAGCAGGAACAGGAAGCAAAATTTTTTTGAGTGGGTCACTAGGGGTAATAGTGAGTGGTACCACTCCCATTTCCACCTCTTGGTTCCCAGACCCATGAATCCTGGCTATTGGAGAAGCAGAACCATATATTGGACGCTGGTTTAGAGCATATACAGCCTCCTGGAGAACATTGCCCCAACCCTTCAAGGTATTGCCACCTAGCTGGTGCCGTATTTGTGTTTTTAAGAGGCCATTCCATTATTCCATCAAACCAGCTGCTTCAGGATGGTGCGGAACATGGTAAGACCAGTGAATTCCATGAGCATAAGCCCATTGCCATACTTCATGTGCTGTGAAATGAGTCCCTTGATCCAAAGCAATGCCGTGCTCCATCTTTCAACTTTAGGAGTAGGAGGTAAAGGGGAAGAGACCAGCTACAGAATATAAAGAATGTATTTTTGCATACCATTATATATAAATTTTCACCAAATTCTGCATGATTTTTAACTTTTTGTGTGTGGGAGCCACAGAAACCTGTGAAGTTAGGGATCTCTTCTAATAAGAACCATGTTGAGTTGATTTGTGGGCCAGAGTGACTTTGTAACATACTGTAGTTTCTAACAAACTATTTGTAAAATTAATGGCCTCTGATGACCCCCATTACCATCTCCTTTCTTCCTGAAAGAAGGCATTTCATTGCTTTATGAAGCTGTACACAGAAGAGTAATTAAGTAACAATTCAGGCCAATGGCCTCTCCCAGGAATTAACGGTAGGGAGAGTTCATTAACCCTAGCTGGTTATAGCTTCTCCAGGAAATGCCCTGGACCAAGGTTATCTTAGCTATTAATGGATTGGATAGGGACTTTAACTGGAATAAAAATAAAGCTCTGTCTTCTTCCTGGGGAGCTTTTCTCCTTGAGGGGCTACCAAAGGCAAACTTGTAGGAGGACAGATCCACAAGTTTGGGGCCTTCTGTGGGATGAGGACAACAGATTGCTATCAATGGGAATTGCTAAATCAAGATAAAAACAGGGCCTTGGGGGCAAATTAAGGCCATTGATATAAGCCTTCCTGCTATTCTAGAGATGGCTTGATTAACACTCTGTGCAGCTTTGGAGCAGCTGTTTCCCCTTGTAAACTTTCTATGCCCTGCCCTGCCCTGCGATGTACTCAAGAGTCTTTTTCCATTTTGCTCTGTTGCTACAAGGAATGCTGCCTATTGTGTGAAGGCTGCTGTGAAGACACCTGCTTCTTTTCCAGTCATGTAGTTCATCCATTTGCTGGACTTTTTGCCCCTTTTCTATGTGAGGACTGGCCCAGCAGGTGAGCACTGAGTGGGAACTGCCACGTGCTCTGGCCCTTCTGGTGGTCTCAGAGGGTTGGACAGCTACTTCTGCTCACCTTGCTCTCCCTCATTTCACTTTAGCAAGTGCTTCTGGGATATTTTTAAAATGAATCTGTTTTCAAGGTGAATGGTGAGGTCAAGCTCTAGAACCTTTGATAATGAGGTCTTCAGATACAGAATCAAATATGCTATTTTCCTTGTGTCCTTACCAATTCTTAGTGACTTTCTGTACAAACTTTAGCCTCCTTTGAAATTCCTTTCAGAATACTTCTCATCCCCTTCCCAGCCCATAGTTTTCTCAAAAGCAAAAACTAGAAAAAAACTGATATGAAGAAAAAGAGAGAGAGAGAGACAACACATACTCATTAATTAATATTGTCATTTGATCCAAGTATTAATTTTATTGCTTAATTACATATTAAGTAAAGATCTGATTTTAATGAAATTTAATACCCAACAAACTAAGGTACTTTGAATTGGCACAACATATATGTATTTTCCTTAAAAATAAATGTTTTTAATTTTATTTCATCATTGTTATTATAACAACTTTAAATAAAAAATGAAATCAAGGATCTCACCTCATAGCAAAAAATCTTTGTATTTTAACATATCTTCTTCTATACTTTGTCTATTAAGGAGCTCTGTTGGCGTAGTGCCTAAGGCATTTGACTGCTAACAAGATGGCTGGTGGTTCAAACCCACCAGCCACTCCTCAGAAGGAAGACTGGGCAATCTACTTTTGTAGAGATACTGCCTTGGAAATCCTAGCAGAGGTCTCTATGAGTCGAAATCTACTTAATGGCAGTGAGGGGTGAGGTTTTTTGGTCTATTAACAACCATCTACAGTGTTATAGTTATCATGTTGTTGTTGTTATGTGCTGTCGAGTTGGACCCGACTCATAGCAACCCCTTCTTGGGTTGCTGAGGCAGTATCACTACAGAAGTAGATTGCCCAACCTGCCTTCTGAGGAGTGGCTGGTGGGTTTGAACTGCCTGCCTTCTGGCTAGCAGTTAAGTGCCTTAGGCACTATGCTGACAGAGCTCCTAGTTATTATCATAGAATAGATATATTGTTATATTTTGCTTTTTCACTTTGTTTTAAATAAATATTTCCCAGACTGCTATATAATCTCCAAAAGTATCATTTTAATGATTGTACAAAATTTTGCTGACTTGCTAATATTCACACTTTATTTCACCACATTCCTCTTACCAGATCAGTTATCTGTTTACATACCTGTTTCCCCAGTTATACATCAAGCTTCCTGATGGCCAGGAGATACCTAAGTACTCCCTTTACCCCCAAGGACTGGCAAGCAAGAGGCACTTAAAGAAAGTTTAATTGTGGCTGAACTTAGAGACCTTCGAGTCATTTACTTTTTTTTCCCTTCTCTAATAATAAAAGTTATTATTAGATAATAAAGTTATTATTAGAGAAGGAAAAGAAAAAAAGAAAGTAAAAGACCTAAGGCACTTGACTGCTAAACAGAAAGCTGGTGGTTCAAACCCACCAGTCACTCCTTGGAAGGAGGATGGGGCAATCTACTTCCATAGTGATATTGCCTTGGAAACCCAAGGAGGGGTCACTATGAGTTGGGTCGGACTTGATGGCACATAACAACAACAACAACAACTATAATAAAAGTACTTCAATGGCTGTATTTGTGCAGTCATTATATTTTTTCAGGTCTAACAACAATGTCAAGCAATATACACTTATATTTTTATTATTTTTGAATGTCTACTCATTAGCATGTCAAGTGACTGGCTTTTATTTTCATAGATGCAAAAAATGGGGACAAGAGAGAAAATGTTTCTGACTGAAAAACCTAGTCTTTATGTAGTCATTTCTTATACCCTTCTGTCTCTCACCCATGATGTACACCCTTCGACATTTTCCAGTTAATTCTCTGAGCATGGGAAAATGCAATAGAAGAGGATATTTTCTTGCTTATAACATGGAGCTGGGACTATGAAGCAGTTGTGCAGAAAGTTTTGAAATTAGTGTAATGAATAGTGTACCCCATATATCAGTGACATAACTTTTGTTTTCAGTGAACTCATTTATTATGAAGTAACCGGTGCTCATCTCTGCTCTAATCACACTTTGCTTAATTTTAAATTTGCTTCTCTGGCTTTAATTTTTTAAATTTTCAACCAGAAAGTGATCATTAAAAAAAGATTCCTTTTTTCTTTTTTTATTGTGATTTGGGTGAAAATTTACAGAGCAAATCCACTTTCCATATAGCAGTTCAAGCACACTTTGTGTCATGACAGTGACCACAATTTACCACAATGCAACAGCTCCCCTCCCATAGTTACCTATGGGTAACTCCCCATAGTTACCTCTTCCCTGTGTCCATCCCTCCATGCACTCCTGCCCCCTGAGCTATCTCCCTGTGCATAAGCAGCCCTTCTTTTTCCCATGATTGTTCTTTCCAAGGAATGTATCTACCTCGGGTAAATGTTCAACTCATTTGCCTGTCTTTTGCTTGGCTGGAAGCCACAGGTGTAGATTCAATTCCAGACCTGAAGGGCAGCTAGGGGCCACAGTCTCAGCGGTTCCACCAGGCTCTATCGGACCAGCACACCCGGTCCCCTCCTAAAAGAAGATTCTTAAAAAGGAAAACTAGAGCCTTTGCATGCCATGTCTTATGAAAGTAATTATACTGAAATTGGGCAACTTTATTTTTTTTCTCAGTATTTCTAATTCTTGAGTTCTTGCTTCCATATGTGAGAACTTTAGTCATTTAAATTTACATATTAGTCTCATGTAATAATTGTAGAAAAGTCTTCCATATTTTACATTTTGAGATGTCTTTTTGTTTTATAGAAGTGATGTAATACCAGAATATTTATATATTCTGTATATACATTTATATATACTATAAATGACTTAAGATTATTTTAGCCATGTCTAGATAGTCCATCATCCTTTATGTATGTAAGAAACATTTTTTTGAGAACTAAAATGTACCTATCTAGCTAAGGGGATAACCCAAACATGAGTAAGTCAAGGGCCTTCCCTAGAGTACTTAGTCCTATAAGTTTTAATAGTTAAATATTTAGTATGTAAGACAGGGCAGTACAAGGTGATGAACGTTATAGTGGAGGCAGTAGAAAGTGCTTAGAAACACAGAAAAAGAATGTCTAACTTTAAATTATTTAAGGAAGCTTTTGAGTGGTGGTGGCTTTTTTTTT
>NW_006921655.1:5018364-5022903 GCF_000298275.1 Orycteropus afer afer
TTGATTGAATCTCTTGGGTTTTCTAGGTATAGGATCATATCATCAGCAAATAGGGATAGTTTGACTTCTTCCTTACCAATATGGATGCCTTTGATTTGGTGGTGGCTTTTGAGTTAAGTTGAGTCTTAAAGGAAGAGCATAGCTTTACCAGATAGAGAGAATGGGCTGTCCTGGAGGAGGACTTGAGGGTTCAAAAAGGCCCAGTATGTTCAGTGTGGAGTCCCCTTGTAACCTGGGTGATGCAAATGCTTAATGAGCTCGACTGCTAACTGAAAGTTTGGTGGTTCAAGTTCACCCAGAGATACTTTGGAAAAAAGACCTGGGAATCTACTTCTGAAAAATTAAACATTGAAAACCTTATGGAACACAGTTCTACTCTGACACACATGGAGTTGCCATGAATTGAAATCTACTTGACATCAGCTGGTAGTTTTTATGGTCAGTGGAAGATTGGGCAATCTATTTCCATAGTGATACTGCCTCAGAAACCCAAGGAGGGGTTGCTATGAGTCAGATCCAACTCCACAGCAGTGAGTTTGTTTTTTTCGTATGGTAAAAAATTCAGTGTCATTTCTATTTAGAATAGTATATCCCAATGTTTGTTACATGTATATATGCAACAAACATGTTATTGAATGGTATAACAAATAGTTTTAGGTGAGAACAGAAGTAAAATGTTTAAGTAAAAAATATATTAGTTTTAATAGTTAAATATTTAGTAAAAACAAAACTTGATTTAGTAAAAATTTAAATATTATTTAAAGACATAGATTTAAATTAGAATAAATTTAAGTAAAAATAGTTGCTTGACTTAAGGAAAAATATGAAGTAGATAATTATCACATGAGGATATGTATGTAGCAAACACTGTAAAGGTGTTACGTGATTGACAGAAGTTTGGAGTTCAGTGCTCTCAGAGCATAAGAGAGATGATGGGAGAAGAGACAGCAAGACCTATTAGGACAGCTGAGGAGCACCAAGACTCCAGGTTTCATCTTGAAAGCATTTGAGGAGGCACCATAGATTGTTAGTCCATTGGTCATTATATTTGAGAGAGAGAGAATTCTGGGGGAATGAAGGATGTACAGGAGGAAGAAGCTCAGTGCTTGTTCACACTGTGTATTAAGATCAGACATCTCAGAGGTGACCTTATGTTTCATTTGGAATGGAGACTCAACTTCTTGTCTGCTGTTTTTCCAATCGGAAATTGCATATTGGAGTTTTTGTTTTCTTTTAATTATTTACTCCCTGTTTGAGTTATAAAGGCAATATTTTGGACCTTGTGCACAGAGTCTACCAATCTTGCCATGAGAGTTGTCAATCCCTAACTCTTCCCCTTTGACTTATGAAACAATTGTCTTGAACAAATACAACCACAGGTAGTTTGGTCTATTGTTGTCCTTTTAATTGTTTTTTCATTGGGGCTAATTCTTCTCGTTGCTTTCAGTAAAAAACAAAACAAAACAATGCCCCAGCTCAGTAATCAAAGGGTCCGGTACCATGTATTAAAACTCTGAACTTAATAGAAGTTGAGATTTCTGTCCTTCCTAGCTGAGGCCTGCTATAGGTGAGAGGACTGCAAGTGAGGAAGGGGAGTTTGTTGACTTATCTTTTGCACATGGAACATGTCTACTAGGTAGGAGAGGAAAGGAAGTCTGTACAATTTTTGCTTGACTGATATAATAGTACAATGGCATCTTGTTTGTTCTCTAGACTTGGTTGGTATTCAAAGCTGATTCTTTTTCTTATGGATGTGCTTTGTATTCTTTGGAGGTTGCCTCCCAATCACTACTGTGACATAATTGGGATCTCATGCCCTGAGCTGGGCAATTGCATATATAGTGTAGCTTGTTTCTTTCTCCACCCCTAAAGCTTTGGTCATTCTGCCAGGCATTTTTTTTTTTTTTTTTGCTGATTTCTTTGTCTTTCTAGGTGGCCAGGACCTGCTAGATACTTTGTGAGATCCAATGAGGAGAGTGGTTGGTGGGTTCCAACTGCCAACCTTTTGGCTAGCAGCCCAATGCTTCAAGCACAGAGTCACTAGAACTGCATCTACAGCCATAGCAAAACATTAAACCAAACATGAAATCCTTCTGGATGCATGTCCCTGTATGAATGCACAGGTCCCATACTCATGAAACCAGTTCTGCAGATGGCCCTCATGATTAAGACCTAAGATGATCCTATGTAGGCATGAAACACTCACATATTCTCTGACTAAACAGGCTCTGGAACACAGACTAATTCTTATTTTCCTATTCTGCAATCAAAGCAGTTAGCTAACTTGTATAATGTCCTTAGATTTTCTGGATAAGAGTCAGACAGTGGCTCCCCGTGTTCCTTAAGCTTTAGGGGACACATATTAAGATCTCCCTAGTGCCTTTCTAGGAGCTCTGGTAGCACAGTGCCTATGGCACTTGACTGCTAACCAGAAACTGGATGTTCAAACCCACCAGCCACTCATCAGAAAGAAGTTGGGCAATCTACTTCCATAGTGATACTGCCTCAGAAACCCAAGGAGGTGTCACTGTGAGTCGGGTCCGACTTGATGGCACATAACAACAACAATAGTGGCCTTCCTAAAGCCCTTCTCTTGTCATGTTGGTTTCCTATTTCTTCTAACAGATTACCAAAATTTAGTTATTAATACAATACAAACTTATTTTCTTACAGTTCTTAAAGTCAGAAATCTGACATGACCCTCATTAGCCTAAAATCAGGTGCTGGCAGAAGTGTGTTCCTTGTGGAGGTTCTAGGAGAAAATGTTTCCTTGCCTTTTCCAGTTTCTAGGGACCATCCACATTCCTTGGCTCGTGACTCCCTTCTTCCATCTTTAAAGCCAGGAGCAGAGCATCTTCAAATCTCTTTCTGACTGACCTCTGCTTCTGTCCTCACATTGCCTTTTCTCCGGCCTCTATCTTTCCCTTATGAGAGAAAACTCAGCATAATATCCTCATCTCAAGATTCTTAATATCATCACATCCACAAAGACTCATTTGTAATGTAGGATAATGCATTCACAAGTTCTGGGGATTAGGATGTGTGCCTCTTTGTGGAGGGAGTCATTATTCTGTCCACCACACTTATCTTGAGGCAAAGGGAGAAGCAGCTCTACCATCCATCCTTTTTGGAACCCAAATCTCATGAGGTTTGGCACTCTCACACTTCCTTTTTGGGGATGTAGACTCATAGCATAGTCCTCTGAAGAAATCTTCCCTCCAAACTTGTCTTAATCTTTATTCTCAAAGTATGTAAGAGGTTTAAGAATCATCTAAACAATTTTGCCCAAAGACTACTCAAGTCCTTATCTCAGGCTTTAACCTTTTGTATTACTTTCCTGATTTCACAGTTTAAATATTCTTGTAGCAATTAGTACATGAACTTTGGTTCAGAAAGTGTAAAAGTAGTAGGCAAGTAGGAGAATACAATACATTGTTTTAATTTCTAGGAGGTCAGTGATTCTTTTCTTTCTTGAAACTTCTGGGATGTTACTGTTTTCTTCTACTGTCTTCTTGGAGTCCCCATACCATGCATTTTTCACCTTTGTACACCTAGAGTAAATTTTTTCAAGTGCACTTATTTTTCCTTTTGAAAACGGAATTTAAGAGTAGCTAGCTATGTGTGCTATGTTTGATTTTCTGCCCCACAGCCGTGCAGCCCAAGATTCAGCTCAGAGATCACTCCATTATTGGTCATGGGACTCTGACTCAGGCAGAATCTAGTTAGCCTGCCTTTCTGTTTTCTTTAACCCTGTGCTCCATGTCTAGTATCTAACTTTGTTAGATTGTTCCTGTGACCAATATCTCACCATATTCTTCAGTTTCAGAGTCTAGAACTCTGCTAGAAGTCTGCCTGGGAGTGCAAACCCCACCAACCCAAACCCACTCCCATCAGGTTGATTCCAACTCATAGCCACACTACGGGTGTAGTACAGGACAGAGTAGAACTGCCCAATAGGGTTTCCAAGGCTATAAATCTTTACAGAAGCTGACTGCCTCATCTGTCTCCTGTGGAGTGGCTGATGGATTTGAATTATTGACATTATGGTTAGCAGTTGAATGCTTTAACCACTGTGCCACACAAGCTCCTCCCTGGGAATGCAGTTCTGACTAATTCTGTAGAGTCTGTCTTGTCAGAATTCCATGCACGGGTCTTTGACCCTCAAACCTTGCCTGAAGCTGGGGCCCATTCATGGCTTCCACATCTCTCCAAGTCCCCCTATTTCTGTGATCTGCCTATTTACTAGAGCATGCCTTTGTTACCATTTGTTGGATTTTCTTTGTTCCAAACACATGTTCCAACCCCTCCCTTTGCCTGTACTAGCACTTTAGCTCTCAGATGTTTCCAGGCCAAACATCCTCTGCTGTGCTGCTAAATCAGAATCTTAATATCTGCCCTTCCAGAAGTCATAGTTCAACCATGTCTCAGCCCCTCCTCATGTAGAATAATGTGCTGTTCATGGAATGCTTGTTAAAATAATATTAATGTAGACACTGGAGTATTTCTTATAATGTGAAAAGGGCTTTAGAACGCATATAT
>NW_006921655.1:5023160-5034076 GCF_000298275.1 Orycteropus afer afer
TATATATATATATATATATAACTCTATGCATAGGATGTAATCTGATGACATTTAAGCACATAGATCATTATAGGGAATTATTTTCACAAATAACATTGTGTCTATAAAGGCTGAGTTGTACTACTGTTCAGGAGAAGGATGCTCACCTTTAATGTTGACCTTTTTCTTTCAATATAAATTGATTTTTATTTGGGTCATTGCAACATGTAATAGACCTTTCTCTTGAGAAAATGTAAATAAACAAACAAAAATAAAGATGAATGTTTTCTTAAGCCAGTTTTAGTTTTGAACAAATCATCTCTGAGAGGTCAAACTCGAGATAATTTTGGAATTCTAAACAGGTTTTTTAACATCTATTGGCAAGAGATCTGTATTTGCAGAATCCATAAAGCTTTTAAGGTATAGTTGATATTGAAACAATAATGACCCCAGAACAGGATATTTCCTGGAGATTAATGACCAGCTGGGAGGGGTTGATGGCCTGAGGTGTAGTTGAGGGCCATTAACCTCAGACAGTCATTAAAGTCCAGGAAATGTCCTGTGTCTAGGTCGTTATTGTTAATATAAATTGAAAATGGAAAAAAGAAACAGGCATACAGATTATTTGAAGGGCGACTCCATTTCCAGTGGTTTGAACAGGGAGCTTTCTGGGAGAATTTATTCCCTCATCCATTAGTCAACCAATCTCCCTGAATCCTCTGTCACATTGCCCTTCAACTGATGGGTCTTTGTGCTGGAAATTCCTGGATTCCCTAGATGCTGGAGTAGAGAGTATAGTTCTCTCATTGCAGCTACTTTGCTCAAAGTGACTGGATTAAACAAATAGTCATGGTGAATTACTGTGTCACTGCTCTTAATTGCATCTTACATTGCCATCTAGTTGCTTCCCCTGGGATTGACTATTTGCTTTTCTATTTAGCTGCAGTATATTTCCCACAGCTAAATTTTAAGGGCTTGAATATTTTGTTTGTGCTTATTTGCCAGATCCTTAGGGGTGAAAGTGCACATTTGCTTTGTAGTTGTGCTGTCCCTAGTCAAGCTAGACATGGCATTACAGTCCAATTCTTTGTTCACTTCCAAAAAGAGTACTATAATTCAGAGGTATTTTGAGTTCCCAACTGATATGCAATGCTTAGTTTTGAATACAGGAAGTTTATTTATTTATTAGTCCTTTAGCAATGAGTTCACCCTCTTCTCACTCTCTTTCTCTCTCTTTCCCAAGAAATTCAGAAACATTCAAAATAGAGAAGTCTTCGCTTTAGGTCTTCATAACAAATAGCTTGATATGAAATATTCAGCTGAAATATGCAGAACTTGCTGAGTTTATTTTATTCATGGAATAGGAAATTTTATGCCTGACTTAAAAAGAAAAAATCACAATAGTATGACATAAGAATCATGTAGCTATGGCTCTATGAAGCTAACATTTCATTAATTCAGTGGTCACAAGGAGGTTGGAGTAATATAGATGGGCAATATGGATGGATCAGCTCAAATCCAACACTAGTGAATGTAAGAATAAAAGAAAAACTTAAAAAAAAAAAAAAAATTGCCCTGATAGCCTTAGTGAGGAATGTCAGCTTTGTAGAAGACTGTATTAATGTATAGTCCTAGGCTGTGAATATTGTGAGTTGAAGAGCAATAAAAATACTCATCCATTCTCAAAAGTCTCTTCTCCCTGCAGTGATGCCTGAAATTCTTTTGTTGCTTATGACTTTGGTCTGAGATATTGAAAGGCCCAATGAAAATACAAATGCTAACTTTTCAACCCTTAATCCTTACCTTAAATTGAATTTCTTAAGTCTTACAGGCCACTATTAACTTGGGGATTCAATATAACTACAGTGGCAAGATTAACAAATAATAAAGGATTATGAAGTATTCTTTTCTCAAATCCCTATCAGAATAATCTACAAAATCCTTTTCTTGGCAGGCTTTTTAGAATAGTTCACATTCTCTTTGGTGGTCGTGGAGTTCTTGGTTTATACCACTTCATTACCATTTTAACTAGTATTTATTTAACACCTCTTTTGTGCCGATCTGTTCTCTCTGGCCTTCCAGCACCCCTTCTTTAAGCTGACAGTCTTGATGATGTGGGCTAACTTTCAGGCAAGCTGCAAAATTTTTCTTGCCCTTATGGTGATACAACTCTTTTTTTACTTTAATAATGTATTGTATTCAGTTGTTGTTGAGAATATAAACAGCAGAACATACACCAATTCAACAGTTTCTGTGTGTACAGTTCAGTTTCATTGATTACCACTCTTACCTTCCTTTTCTGAATTGTTCTGCCTCCATTAATGTAAACTCATTGCCCTCTAACCTTTCTATCTACCCTTTTGAGTTATTTTTGTCAATCAGATCCCAGTTAGACAGTTTTTTTTAAAAAAGCACTGTGTTCAAGGAATATATCCTTTACTAATTAAGCTAAACTATTGCTTGGTTAAAAGAAGATTTCAGGATATATTTTTGCTTTAAGACTTAAAGATTATCTCAGGACAATGGTTTCAGGAGTTCATCCAGCCTCAGTGGTTCCAGAAAGTCTGGATTCCATGAAAATTTGAAATTGTCTTTAGCATTTCCCCCTTTTGATCAGAATTATTCTATTGAATATTTGATCAAAATGTTCAGTAATGGTACCTGGGCACCATCCACTTCTTGTAGTTTCGTGGCAAAGAAGGCAGTTGCTCATGGAAGCAGTTAGGTGGCACAACTATTGATACAACTATCATCCCCCAGGGCTGTTAGTGTTACTTATGATGAAGTGGGGAGATGTTTCAACCTGATCTTTTTCATTTTCTTAGTGTGTTTGTTTGATTTCCTAATTCATTTTAATATGTCCCTCCCCATCTCTTTACTTCCCTATCTCTCCCTGCCATACTTAATATGGCTCTTCTAGCCATGGTCTTTGTGACTCCCCGTCAGATGAATAGGAGGAAATATGCAAATATGAAGTGCTTTTGACCCACCAGAGGGATTGGATAGCTTGATAATAATGCAAATAAGGTACATGGCACCCTCTTGGGAATGAAACCATGTAAATAAGGTGTATGGAATCTTAAAGTGGGGATTGGTCAGTTTTGCTATCCTGCTAGGCTCAAAATGAACCACCCCAGAGGCAGAAAAGGAGATTTCACTGCCATCAAGAAGAAAAAGCCAGTAGTGGAGAACATCTTTGGACCCGGTATCTCTGCATTGAGATGTTAGAGAGGTGGTGGTAGCAGTTAACAGAACCAAGAGACCAGCATGAGAGAGTGACGGGCTTGCCAGACCATGGAGTGTGAAAGCTAAGTGCTTATGGGCAGGAATATTGCTGGCAGAGTGGTGTCCCTCTTTGGGCATCTATCAGCAAAGTTAAAAGCACTTCGTAACACTTGCCCAAGCATGGCAGAGGCCAGGGTCCAAGAGAAATGTGCCTGCAGCATGGCTCAGAAGAAGCTGTCCTGATTAAAGAACTGTATCCTGAGTCATTTCTGATTCTGAACTGTAACCTGTTACTTCTGTAATAAGCCCTGAAATCATGAGTATTGTCTGTGAGTTCTGTGTGGCCATTGCAATGAATTATTGAACCCAACAGAGGAGTAGAGAATACTTTGGGAGGGCCAGTTGGTGTCAGAATTGGTAAAAAGTGTGGCAGATGATGACATACCTGACCTAAGACTCATAGGAATCAGCCTTGGGCTGTTAATGTTGTTCTGGATCCTCCTTCCCCTTGTGAATTTAGAGGAGGTCAGATGTCACCCCGTGCTCTATTTTCACTCCCCTTCTAATGGAATTTGGTACAAGTTATTATGAGATTGGGTCAGGAGACATTCCAAGTGATGTTGACCATTGTGACATAATATCACAGCCTGATCTCCACCTACTTGGTTCCTGATTGTGGGGGTGCTGTTTAGGCGGACCAAGAGGATGAAGCTGTTACCCGAAACTGAAGGGGTGTGTTGCCATGCTTAAGGCAGGAGAATGGGGCCTTCTGGAGCTAAAGAGGGTCATCACTAAGATGGCCAAGGAGAATGGGACTGCCTAAAGCTGAGGGAGCCAAATTGCTGTCCCAGTGGGCCTGGAAGGCAGGCTTGAATTCCAGGGTTGAGAGTCCTCCACCTAGAGCATGGCCAATACTCAGCATCTGGTGGGTAGGGCCATTGTCCAGATGGTCCAGGAGAACAGGGAATTATTTTTAAGCCCTGAGAGCTAATGTAATTGGTTCTGCAGGGTTTTGGACTTGCTTGGTGCACAATAACACATTCTCCCTTCAATTTCTCCTATTTGTAATGGAAATAGCTACCTTGTATCTGTACCACCATTGTGCTTTGGAAGCAGATAACTTGTATTCTAGATTTCCAAAATTTTTTCCCCCAGGATGGAATATGCCTAAAGTCTCACCCATATTTTTTTAGATGGTTCAGAAGATGAGATTTTAGACTTGGAGTTGATTTAAGACTTTTGGGATTATGTGATGGAGTGAATGTGTTTCGCATATGGGAAGGACATGACGTATGGGAGAGCAAAGGGTGGAGTGTTATAAATTGACTTGTGTCCCCCTAAAATATGTGTTGTAAGTCCTAACCCCTAAGCCTGTGATTATGGTCCCATTTGGGAATGGGATTTGCTCTGGTAGCATAGTGCCTAAGGCATTTGACTGCTAACCAGAAGGCTGGCGGTTCATACCTACCAGCCACTCCTCGGAAGGAAGGTTGGGCAATCTACTTCTGTAGTGATACCGCCTCGGAAACCCAAGGAGGGGTCGCTATGAGTCAGGTCTGACTCGACGGCACATAACAACAACAACAACAACAACATGTTAATGAGCAGTATTAGTATAGGATATGTCTTAAGTCAATTTCTTTTGAGGTATAAAAGCAGATTAAGCATGCAAGCCAAATGGAGGGGAAGATACATGCCAAATGATTGCCTATGAACCTAGGAATAGAAGCTGAAAAGATAAAAGGGACTTCTGTCAGAGTGGACACATACAGAGAGAACTTTATTTTAGAGCTGGTGCCCTGAATTCAGACTTCTAGCCTCCAAATGTGAGAAAATAAGTTTCTGTTTGTTAAAGCCACCCACTTGTGGTATTTCTGTTATAGCAACACTAGATAACTAAGACAGATCATTATTTCCATTTTACAAATAAGGAAACTTAGGTTTAGGGATGTGGCTCAAGGTTATAAAGCTCATTAAGTGGAGTAGCTCAAATTCAGACTTTGGTCTACTGGATAAAGCCATGATCCATCCATGATATCATCATTAAACTTTATTGTTCCAGAGAGTAGAACTAGCATCAATGATTTGAAGTTACCAAGAGACGAGTCAACGTAAGTAAATTCAGCATAAGGTGCTGAAGTTGTAGGAACTTGCTATCAGTTCGAGCTATGAGCCCTCTTGCATATGAATGAGCTCTGTGCCTTTTATCTCCCAGTCTCACTGCAAGTCTTCAAATAAAGAGTGAATAACTCTCTGTCAGAGATGCTGTGGATGTGATAGCTGTGTGTAGAGTAATGTTATGATCACCTCTGATATCCCTTCCAATTATGGTGTCCTTTGAGTCAGTGTCATTTTCTATGCCCTGAAGGACTCCAGACACTTCTGAGAAAATAAGATAAAGGGGCAAGTTAAAAAAGGAGCGCTGGTGGCACAATGGTTAAAGTGCTTGTCCGATAACAAGAAGGTTGGCAGTATGAACCCTCTAGCTGCTCCATGAAAGAAATACGTGACAGTCTGCTTCCATAAAGATTACAGTCTTAGAAGCTTTATGAGGCAGTTTTACTCTGCCCTATAGGATCACTAAGGAGCTCTGGTGGCTTAGTGCCTGAGGCATTTGACTGCTAACCAGAAGGTTGGCGGTTCAAACCCACCAGTCACTCCGTGGAAGGAAGACTGGGCAATCTACTTCCGTAAAGATTTTACCACCTCAGGAACTCAAAGGGGGTCACTATGAGTTGGAATCGACATGATGGCAGTGAGTGTGGCTTGGTTTATAGGGTCACTATGAGTCAGAATCAACTCAATGGCCAGTATCACTAGGAGGGTGCAGTGGGTGTGGATGGTATAGTGGATGTGAACTATACTGGGTGACACTGTCAGAGGGGGTGACACCAAAATGACTGTCTATAAAATTTTTGTGCAGTGTTTGAGCAGAAATTTATTATTTTTATAAAAATACCCCAGTAGTTAGTTATAACAACCAAAACATTTTTGGCAAGCCCAGCTTACATGTATCAATATACCTATAAGACTAAAAGTCTATGCTAACTTACTTTTTGAATTTTCTATGACACTCTATGCAGAGCTGTCATTATTATCCAATTAAAATGAGGATTCAAATCACATGGTTTTATCTGCATATGCTACAAGCATTTGTTGTTGTTTTTGTTGTTGCCTATGTTTCTATAGTTGCTAATTTTGTCAAATTTTTCTGGCATTTTAGCTAAAATGTTGTGGTAATTAGTATTTATGACCCTACATCAATAACTTTGTTAAGAATGAAGTAGTAAAGCACAAGAAGGGAAAAAATAAAAAACAGGCTTCCACTCAGTTACTAATAATGTTGTAATTAATGATATAATTCAATGTAGAAAGATTTTACAAAACAGTTTTGTCATTAGTATTCATATAATCTAAGAAATATTATATTTAAGCAATTTGAAATTATACTTATTACATATTATTCTATCATTAAAACTGATAATAAACATTACTAAGGATTCTATATGGTCTGGTAAGGGAGGAGGTGACACCTTGAGTTACTGCACTGGGTGAAGCCAACCCTAGTGATGTCCATCGATGGCAACATGTTATCAAGATTATACTTCTTATAAGCAACTTGGAAAATTCAGAAACATAGTAAGAAGAAAATAAGTGTTATCACCCACACAGTGATGACTGCTATGAACACTTGGTGTATTTTCTTTTACTTTTCTCTGTTCTTACCTATTTTAGGAGCTCTGGTAGCATAGTGCCTAAAGCACTTGACTGCTAACCAGAAAGCTGGCTGTTCAAACCCACCAGCCACTCCAGAAGGAAGGTTGGGCAATCTACTTCCACAGTGATACTACCTCGGAAACCCAAGGAAGGGTCGCTATGACTCGGGGCTGACTCGACGGCATGTAACAACAACAACTTATTTTTTAAAACAGTCACAATCATAAATACAAGTTTGTTTACTGCCATTTTGTCTTAAGGATATAATGAAAATATTTTACTCTGCTTTAAAAAACATTGTATATGTGATTTTGTATATATGTCAATATGTTTAGAAGTTTATTATACATAATGCTTTATCTAATTCTAGATTATTTCACTAGGGTTGTTGTTGTTAGTTGCTATCAAGTCAGATCCAACTCAAAGTGGTCCTATGTACAAAAGAACAAAATACTACCCAGTCCTGTGCCATTCTCACGATCATTTCCTTTTGAGCCCATTGCTTGTAGCCACTGTATCAGTCCATCTCATTGAAGCGCTTACTCTTTTTCACTGGCCCTCTCCTTTACCAAGTATGTTGTTCTTCTCCAGTGACTTGTCCTTCCTAATAACATTTCCAAAGCACATGAGACAAAGTCTCACCATCCTCACTAAGAAGGAGCATTCTGGTTGTACTTCTTCCAAGACAGAAGGCAGAAAACTCAAAAGAGAGAGGACGTAGAATGAACAAATCTGTCTTGGAAGAGGTGCAGAGGAATACTCCTTGGAAGTGAGAATGGACCAACTTTACCTCTCATACTTTGGTCATGTCATCAGAAGGAATCAGTCCTTGGAGAAGGATATCGGGCTTAGTAAACTAGAGGGTTGTGAAAAAGCAGAAGACACTCATTGAGATGGATTGACACAGTGGCTGCAACAATGGGTTCAAGCATAGCAATGATTGTGAGGATGGAACAGCACTGGGCAGTGTTTCATTCTATTGTGCATAGTGTTGCTCTGAGTCAAAACTGACTCTACAGCATCTAACAACAGCAACAGAAAGTTTACTTAATACAGTGAAGTCTATTTTCATCAAGACCATTACCAAAGAGGCAGGGAGGCCACACCTTCTGACCTCCTCTAAGCCCACAAAAGGAAGACAGAATCACCATCAATAGCTCAAGGCCTATTCCTATGCTGCTTCCCTCCACCCCTTTCATCAACCCTAACACCAGCACCCACAGCACCCATCACCTCTCTGCTGGGTTCTATAATTTACTGCAGAGGCCACACAGAACTCACAGATTATGGGGTTTATTAGGGAAGCACCAGGCTACAATTCAAGTTTAGGAACAACACTCAGTGTCTCTCAGTCCACCGTTTCGCTCAGTCTCTCTCCCAGCAGCACATGTCTCTTGGTGTGTCTTAGCAGCACATCTTTCTCAGCCAGCAGTCAGAGAGACTTCTTCTGCCTTTATAAGGGCTCCTTTTGAGCCTGGTAGAGTGACCATTAACCAATCCCAACATCAGAATTCTATACACCTGAGAGAGAGCGAACTTCCCAGAAGATTGCTTCATGCTGGTTCAATAGAAATACCCCAGGTGGATAACTTTAACAATCAACAACTACTCAGTTGCTCATGGCAAATTCCACCGTGGAGTTTACAAAGACTTATGGCTAGAAAAGCCACACTATGTAATTTACTACACCGCAGCCACCTATACACTGGATTCAACTATTCAACTGGAGCTGATGTTAAGGAGTAATTGAAAGGAAGGAGAGGGCATATAAGACCAGAACCCAAACATTACCTATGGTTTTAAAATATGGCTGTGTCTGTGTATTACAAAGATGAATCTTCTCAGTTTGAGACTGAAGGGAAATTGTTAAATAAGCAGATTCTTATTAGCACTTGCCCTTTTCTTCCATGTTTGTATTTGCTCTTGACATTTCCCTCAAATCAGGCCTTTGATGGTACTCCTGCTTTGGAAAGCAACATCAGTTAGATCTTAAGACTACATGAGCTTTCATCTTCCAGGGCCATTTGTCAGGGAGAGGGGTGATGTTTAACATTAAGGAATAACCTTCTAATAGTTATATATAAACCTGCCACAAAGGCTAGTGGTGAAGTTTAGAGAAAGAAGGGAGGAAGAAGGGGGCCTATACTTCTCAGATAACATCACCTAAGTGAAGTATGTAAGATTGATTCTGTCTTTACTGAAGTTCACAGCATCTTAGAATGAACATTCTGCCTGTTCACTCAACAAATGTTTAATAAGCTCTTAATATATATTAGGCACTGTGCTTGGTACTTGGGCTTCTTATACACACACACACACACATATACATACATATATATTAGGCACTGTGCTTGGTACTTGGGATTCACACACACACACACACACACAGACACACATATTATCCTAATCCTTCAGGAGGTTACTATCAGATTCAAGTGCTTAGTTTCTTTATCTTGCTTTCCCAAAACTTAGGCTTTCATTCTGAGGGCCTGAGGAACTTGACATTGCACCCAAAGCATTCCTTTTAGAGGTCAAAATAAATTATCTTCTATGTTTAAACAGACTTGTTAGCTTCAGAATTTTTACCCAGACCCCTTAGAGGTGAAGACTCCAAGATACATCTCAGGCATGGCTGTGTCCAAATCTTTTTAAAATTCTACGTATGATAAGATGGTTGGCTTAATTTTTCAAACTCATTGTGCCCTTTTTGCCAGTGTTGATGTGACAATATTTTTCCTACCCTAGAATCTTATATTTGGACTCTTCAAAGTCTGGGATCTAGCTCACCAGTAACCAATCATTTGCTGCCAGTTAATTCTGATTTATGGTAACTCTATGTGTGTCAGAGTAGAATTGCATTCCATAGGGTTTTCAGTGGCTGATAATTCAGAAATAGATTATTAGGCCTTTTTTTCTGACTTGCCTCTTGATGGACTACAACCAACCATCTTTCAGTTAGCAGCCAACCACTTTAACTGTTTTGCAACGCCAAGAGACTGCTGGGCTTTAGCTTCCACAGCCCTATTGTTGAATTCTTGGAGTGGTTATTATTTAATGGTTACATTGTACTCTATTCCTATGAAATTGTAGTGCTAACAGGGACCTTCTGATAGGTTGGAAGGTGAACTTCTAGCTGTCTCAAAGCTACTTCACTCTCAACACTGCAGATAAAACTACCCTGTGAGCTTCTCAATGACAAGCGGATAAGCTTCTTTCCTCATTGATCCTGTTAAGTGACAAGATTCTGTGTATCTGTCTTTTGGGGTGAAAAATCTCCATGAGATCATGTACATTAATCTGTCATGCAATGATCATATTAGTGCTGTTGCCTTCTTCATTCTGTCAGCTGGGCCCCATGGAAAGGTGAGAGTATCACCCTTCTCAGGAAGGTGCTGATTTACTCATCACAGGTGGCTGTTTCCTGTCTGGATTGCTGTGTCTCTCTGGAAGTCTTCCAGCAGGGACATCCATCGTTTACAAATTGACTGGTGCTACCTTGTCCGGAAATTACTTCCAACTCAAATTTCATCTCCTAAAGGCCTTATACAAAATACCAGCCTGTTCCATCTAGTTTCTCCTTCCTTGTTGTGCAACAGTTTCTTTTCAGTTTTATTTATTTATTCAGTAACTCTTTGGCAAAGTCTATGTATCCTTAAGACCCTATCCATTTTCCAGCTCTCCCAAGAAGCTTACTTGAACTACTTTAAACGAGTTTAGAGTCACACTATCTATTTATATGCTGTTTGTTGTTGTTAGGTGCCGTCGAGTCATTTCTGACTCATAGCGACCCCATGAACAGCAGAACGAAACACTGCCCGATCCCGTGCCAGCTCCATGATCCCTGCTATACTTGAGCCCATCATTGCAGCCACCATGCCAATCCATCTTGTTGAAGGCCTTCCCCTCTTTCGTCAACCCTCCACCCTACCAAGCATGACATCCTTCTCCAGGGAATGGTCCCTTCTTACAACATGACCAAAGTAGGTGAGACGAAG
>NW_006921655.1:5036696-5061155 GCF_000298275.1 Orycteropus afer afer
CAAAATATGATCTTGAATATATCCCTCCTGAATTTAGAGACCATCTAAAGAATAGATTTGATGCACTGAACACCAACAACTGAAAACCAGAAGAACTGTGGGAGGATATCAAGAACATTATCACAATATGATGTTTATTTGGTACTTAATTCATTGCATCACAACATGGTAGTTAAGGTCATAACCTTAGAATTAGGTTCTCTGGGTTTTTGAGCTGCATGACCATTGGCAGGGTCATTTAATATTTCAAGGGCTCTTGAAATATTAAAGGCCAGGATTTACATTTCTTAGCCTAACTATAGATTCTATATTGTTTACATACATAGTAAATGTTCAAGAAGGGTAGAGGAAGTACTTGTGGTTTCTTTTAGCCAATAATAGGTTTACTTCAGAAAATATTTCCCTAATCTTTTAGGACACAATTTCTTATTCAGACTAGCCTGTAGGCAAAATCCTGTTGGATTTTCCTGGCCCAGACTGTTTCACCAAACATTCAGAGAAGAGCTGACACCAATCCTACTCAAACTATTCCAAAACATAGAAAAGGATGGAAATCCTCCCAAGTTCATTTTATGAAGCAAGTATAACCTTGATACTAAAACCAGGCAAAGACATCACTCTAAAGGAAAACTACAGATGAATATCCCTCATGAATATAGATGCAAAAATCTTCAACAAAATCCTAGCCAAGAGACTCCAACAACAAAGCAAAAAAGAATACATTATGACCACGTAGAGTTTATATCAGGTATGCAAGGATGGTTCAACATTAGAAAAAAATCAACATCATCCATCACATAAATAAAACAAAGGAAATGAACCACATGATCATATCAATCAATGCAGAAAAGGCATTTGATAAAATCCAACACCCATTCCTGATAAAAACTCTCAGTAAAATAGGAATAAAAGGGACATTCCTCAACATAATAAAGAGCATCTATGCAAAACCAACAGCCAACATTATTCTCAGTGGAGAGAGACTGAAACCATTCCCCTTGCAAACAGGAACCAGACAAGGATGCCCTCTATCACCACTTCTACTCAACATTGTATTGGAAATCCTAGTCAGGGCAATAAGGCAAGAAAGGGAAATCAAAGGCATCCAAATTGGTAAGGAACAAATCAAACTATCACTATATGTTGATGATATGATTCTATACAGAGACTCAGTAAAAAAAAACTACTGGAACTAATTGAGAAATTTAGCATAGTGGCAGGATACAAGATCGACACACAAAAATCAATTGTATTCCTCTACACTAGCAAGAGATTGCTGAAAAAAGAAATAAGAAAATCAATACCATTTATAACAGCTACCAAAAAAATAAAATTCTTGGGAATAAATCTTATCAGGGGCACAAAAGATCTTATAAAAAAACTATAAAAGTGTACTTCAAGAAACCATAAAAGAACTACATAAATGGAAGAACGTATGCTCGTGGATAGGAAGATTGAACATTGTGGAAATGTCAATTCTATCCAAACCAATCTACACATTCAATGCAATCGCAATCTAGATCCTACCAACCTTCTTTAAGGATATGGAAAACCCAACCACTAACTTTATATGGAAAAGAAAGAGACATCAGATAAGCAAAGCACTATTGAAGAAGAAGAACAAAGTAGGAGATCTCACGATCTCACATTCCTGGTTTTCAAAACCTACTATACAGCCACAGCAGTCAAAACTACCTGGTATTTGTACAATGACTGATATATAGACCAATGTAATAGAATTGAGAACCCAAAAATAGGTCCATAAACCTATAGCTAGCTGATCTTTGACAAAGGGCTGAAAGCCATCAAATGGGAAAGAGATTGTCTGTTCAAAAAATGGTGCAGTCAAAACTGGATATCCATGTGCAGAAAATGAAACAAGATCTGTACTTCACACTGTACACAAAAACTAATTCCCAATGGATCAAAGACTTAAATGTGAAACCTAAAACTATAAAGATCCTGAAGGAAAAAATAGGGGCAGATTTATGGGTCCTGATTTATGACATAAATAGACTCTCAAGCATAACCCAAAATGTGCAAACAGCAGAAGAGAAACTGGATGAATGGGACCTTTTAAAAATTAAATTTTTACCTGCTTCCAAAGACTTCAAAAGAAAACATATAGATCGGGAAAAAATATTTGCAAATGACATATCTGACAAGGGACTTATCTCTAGAATTTATAGAAAACTCTAACACCTCAATAACAAAAGGACAAATAATCCAATTTAAAATAGGCAGAAGATGTGAATAGACACTTGACCAAAGAGGATATTCAGGTAGCCAACAAACACATGAAGACATGTTCACGATCATTAGCCATTAGAGAGATGCAAATCAGAACAGCAATGAGATACCATCTGGCCCCAGTACTAGTAGCAAAGTTAAACAAGACAGAAAATAACAAATGCTGATGAGCATGTGGAGAAATTGGGACTCTCAAACACTGCTGATGGGACTGTCAAATGATATAACCACTGTGGAAAGCAGTATGGTGATTCCTTAAAAAGTTGGAATTAGAAATACCATTTGACCCAGCAATTCCATTAGTAGGTGTACATCCTAAAGAAGTGAAAGCCAGAACAAGAACAGATATACACACACCCATGTTCATCGCAGCACTATTTACAATAGCCAAAAGACAGAAACAACCTAGATGCCCATCAACAGACAAATGGTTAACCAACCTACGGTATATACACACAATGGAATACTATGCAACTGTAAAGAATGACATAAAATCTGGTAAACACTGCATAACATGGATGGACTTGGAGGACATTATGTTGAGTGAAATCAATCACAGAAGGACAAATATTGTATTAGTTCATTATTGTAAAAAGTCATGGAAAGGTTTATATATGGAAGGAAACTTTCTGTGTTGGTTATCAGGGCTGGGAAGGGAGGTAACATTGCTAGATAGGTAGAGGCAAATATTGATTTGGGTGAAGGAAAGAGCAATGTACCAAATGTGAGTGATCAGTACAGTACCACTGAGGAAGAGGAAGACATGGAGAGGTTCATGGGAGGTACAGACAACAAAGATTAACCCTTTTGGACATATAGTACTATGTTGTCAGTGATGGCAAACATTGACATATGGGTGGCTATATGGGTGGACAAGATGAATGATTAGGAATGTCTATGCAGGAGGGAGTATACTCATGACCATGCATAGGGTTGGAAGACAATATTTCTATAAGTGTATTTGTATGTTCTGTAAGAATATACAGGTATATATTAGAGCTGACAACAGGCAAGGTTGTAGTTACTTCTTTGTCACAGCTTGCTACCTGGAAGGAGCAGGTAGTTGGACCTCTGGGCCCGGGACCATGGTTGCAGGGGACATCAAGCTCAATTGGCATAACGTACTATCCCAAAACAAAGTAGGATATTCCACATCTTACTTTAGCGAGTAGCAACTGGGATCTTAAAAGCTTGTAAGTGGCCACCTAGATGCAATGATGGGTCTCTCCTTGTCCAGACTGAAAAAGAATGAAGAAAACCAAAGGCACTTGGAAACAATTAGTCCAAGGGACTGGTACTTCATGAGATCCTCCGCCTATTCGACTATGAGACCAGAAAAACTAGATGGTGCCTGACTACCACTGTCAACCATTCAGAGGGGGATCTATGTAGGAGATCCTGGATAGAATGGGAGAACAATGTGGAACAAAACTCAAAATCATAAAAAAAAGGACCAAGCTTGCTGATCTGATAGAGGCTGATGGTAACACTGAGATGATGGCTCCTAGCTGCTCTTCAGATCTGGAATTGAACCCACTCCTGTGGCTTCCAGACAAGAAAAGACAGGCATATGAGCTGAACATTTACATTAGGTAGATACACTCCTTAAAGAGATCAATCATGGGAGAGTAGAGGAGCTGTGTGTGTACAGGGAGACAGCTCAGGGGGCAAGAGTGCCTGGGAAGGAAGGCCACAGGGAAGAGGTAACTATGGGGAGGAAGTGAGAGGGGAGTTGTTGCATTATGGGAAATTGCAGTCAATGTCGTGAGACAAAGTGTGTGTGAGCTGCTATATGGAAAATGAATTTGCTCTGTAAACTTTCACCCAAATCACAATAAAATTAAAAAAAGAATCTTGTTGGATTTAAAGATAACGTATTATGAATAAATAGATTAAGATAAAAAATATTCTAAATTATCAATATAATGTGGGAATAATTCAATTCCATTGCAGCTCAAATTAGGATAATAATAATTGCCATATACTTACTTGACTGATGTCAAGAGAATGAAAGCACATTGACAAAAGAGTGTCACTACACATGAATTATATTATTTACTGAAATGTTCAGAATGATTGACTTTTCTCATGAAAAATACTAAGATGACTGTAAACAGACTTTTAGAAAGTTTTTGTCACTTTCTAGTTTCTCTTAAATTCCCCCAGTAAACTTCTCAGTCATATTTAATCATAGACATGTTGTTGTTAGGTGCCATCAAGTCAATTCTGACTCTTAGTGACACTATGTATAGCAGAATGAAACACTAGTCTTGCTCTATCCTCCCAATCTTTGCTATGCTTGAGCCCGTTGTTTCAGGCACTGTGTCAACATATCTTGTTGAGGGTCTTCGCTTTTTTGCTGACCCTCCACTTTACCAAGTATGATATCCTTCTCCAGGGACTAGTTCCTTCTGACAACATGACCAAAGTAAGTGGCACAAAGTCTGGACAGACTTGCTTTTAGGAGCATTCCAGCTGTACTTCTTTCAAGAAACATCCATTCATTCTTCTGGAAGTCCATGGTACATTCAATATTCTTTGCCAATACCACAATTCAAATGCAATTATTCTTCCTTGCTCTGCCTTCTTCATTGTCCAGCTTTCACATGCCTATGAAGCTATTGAAAATACCAGGCTGGGGTCAGGTGCACCTTAATTTCAAAGTGACAACTTTGTTCTTTAACACTTTAAAGAGATCTTTAGCAGTGGATTTGCCTAGTGCAATCTATTATCTGATTTCTTGACTGCTGGTTCCATGGGCCTTGATGATGGATCCAAGTAAAATGAAATTTCTGATAACTTCAATCTTTTCTCCATTTGTTGTGATGTTTATTGGTCCAGTTATAGAGCATTTTTGTTTTCTTTATGTTGTGATGTAATTCATACTGAAGACTGTAGTCTTTGATCTTCATTAATCATCTTCACTTTCAGCAAGCAAGTATGTGTCATCTGTATATAGCAGGTTGTTAATGAGTTGGCCTCCAATCCTGATGCCACATTCTTCTTCATGTAGTTCAGCTTCTTGTATTATTTGTTCAACATAAAGATTGAATAAGTGAAGGGATACAACCCTGACATACACCTTTCCTGATTTTAAACCATTCAGTATTCCCTTGTTCTGTTTGAATGATTGTATCTTGGTCTATGTAAAGTTTCCTCAAGAGCACAATGAAGTGTTCTAGAATTGCCATTCTTTGTAATGTTATCCATAACTTGTTATGATCCAAACAGTTTTTGCATAGACATATCAATGAGAATTGATTTAGTAACAGATTTTCTCCAGAGAACATGTTGTATGTTGTTTAAGGAGTTACTGATTGGGCCTAACTTGGCATGTCCCTTGGGTCAAGGTATTTCACTTCACACTCTCCCATTTTCCTTTTGATGCAGTCCCCCTACTTTGCTTATAAGTTTTAGTTTCAGTTCTATCGTGAATAAGCTGTGACCTTTAGGACCAGGTTTTGTACTTAACAACAATAACGACAATAACAACAACAAAACACTTTTATTGTGGTTTGGGTGAACATTTATAGAGAACATTGCTTTTCCATTCAACAATTTATATATGTTTTATTTTATGGCATTGATTGCAATCCCCACAACATAACAGCACTGTTGCCATTTATTCGTGTATTCCCTATTTCCATTCATCCTTCTTTCCTGCCCCTTCCAGTCTTCAGAGCTTCATTTTTATGTAAATGCTGCCCTTTTGGTCTCCTTTGGTTGATTATTCTAAGGAGTGTGTCCCTCCCTGGTGTTATCTTTCACTTTATAAGCTTGTCCATTGGCTAAGGAGCTCTGGTGGTGCAGGACATAAGGCATTTGACTGCTAACCAGAAGGTTGGCATTTCAAATCCGCCAACTACTCCTTGGAAGGAAGACCAGGCAATCTACTTCCATAAAGATTTACAGCCTTGGGAACCCAGTGGGGGTCACCATGAGTCAGAATCAACTCGATGGCATGGGTTTGATTTTTTGGTTATTGTTTGGCTGAAAGTTGATCTATGGGGGGTGAGTTCAGTTCCAGGTTTGAGGGGTGTTCTAAGGGTCATTGTCTTGAGTGTTCTATCAGTTTCTATCAGACCAGTAAGTCTGTTCTATTTTATGATTTGAAGTTTTGTTCCATATTTTTCTCCCTCTATCCAAGACCTCTGTTGTGATCCCAATCAGAGTGGTTGATAGAGGTAGCTTGGGACCATCTATTTCTTCTTGTTTCAGGGTAATGAAGGCTGAGGTTTGCATGGTAGCTTCTGAAAGTTAGCTTATTTCCTCTAACATCACCATCAATTATTTTTTTGGTTGTGGGAGAAACAATACGTTAACTTTACCAGCACCAATTACTGTTGAGTCAATTCTTACTCATGGCAATTTTATGAATGTCAGAATAGAATTGCACTCCTTAGGATTTTGGTGACTAATTTTTCAGAAGTAGATCACCAGGTCTTTCTTCTGAGGCAGCTCTGGGTAGACTTGAACCTCCACCTTTCGTTTGTCAGTTGAGCATGTTACCGTTGGCACCACCCAGGGACTCCATAGTAATTATACACAAATTTTATATATAATGTTTATTTTATAACCACTGATGCATACAATTTCATGTTATATCCTTGTCTATCACAATCAAAATTTTCATCTAAATCCTTTACCCTCTGCACTCAAAGGTTCTTAGTCACTAACGGTTAGGAGTGAAGCAATCAATGCACTGCTGTTCTTGCTTGTAATTTTATTCTCTTTGGGATTTAGAGTACAGTCTTGTCAAGAGTTTCAAGATTTTGTTTGCATTTCCTTTCTTGGTTAAGTTTATATATATATTTGTTGTTGTTGTTGTTATGTGCCCTTGAGTCAGACTCGATTCATAGCGACACCTCCTTGGGTTTCCGAGATGATATCACTATGGAAGTAGATTCCGAACCTTCCTTCTGAGGAGTGGCTGGTGGCTTCTGGTTAGTAGTCAAGTGCCTTAGGCACTATGCTACCAGAGCTCCATATATATATATATATAATATACACACACACACAATTTTTTTTCTTTCTTTAATTGTTCTATATATTAAGTCAGTCAGCAGCTTTTTTCAGAGGGGTTGTCTAGATTGAAAGACAAGTCACCATTACACATGTGTTCATCATGTCAACCTCTATTAACTGCAAAAATTTTACAGTTCATTTTGAGTGATTCGTCAATTCCTATCATCCCTAATTACATTGCATGTGATGAAATATTCAAATTTCTGTAAACTAAGCAAGTTTTTTTTTTTAATTTAATGCTATATTATAGTGTACTGTTTTGAAGATATTTTAAACCATAATATGGAACAAGGCTTTGAACTGGTTTGTTCTGGTTCAGTCATGTCCAACAAAGTGAATCTGGAACTAACCCAAATTTGTAAAATATGAGTGTACCAGAACGATGAACAGAATGGAAAAAATTATAAGTTGATACCCTGCTAGAAGCTTAATCTCCCTCTTAGAAAATAAGGGTAGTGTGTGTGTTGTATAGAATCCAAACCTCTTGACCAGAAGAGTTGGAAAGAGTGGTGCTCCACACAAACATGGTAACCGACCATGCCATTTTGAATGTGTATTGCTCTCCACACTTGTGACAAAAAGCCGATCTCCTACATCAGGCTCCTGGAAGCACTCACTATGGCTCTTCCAAACCTCTCATTCCAGGGCTCTGACTTGTAATTTTTCCCATTCTGGTTAACATTCTGGTATACCACATTTTTAAAATTCAGTTCTGTTCTGATTTCACTGCAGTGGCCATGACTGAGCCAGTTTGAACCAGTTTAAAGCCCCGATTTGGAATCCAAATTTAAGTGAAAAATTCAATTGTTTTTGTTCCACCAATAGAAATAACTCAACTGAGGTAGTTGGCCAAATATTCATGGTCTAAGCATGGTCCAGTTTACACATGTGCAGGCAATGATGAGTATTGGCACTTCACAACTTATTCTGCAGCCCAGAAGTTGTCACATGTTTTTTAGTCATCTATTCTATACATCTCAATTTGGAAATGTTAAATGGAACAATTATATTTTAAAAACAAGAAGCCATGATATATGCTTTTGGTAATCTCCTGTAATTTATTTTCCCTTGCTTCCATACTCCCCAAAGCTTCTTAATATTATTTATTTATGTTTACCATGCATGTGCTCCTTAAAATATTTAAGGATTTGAAAGCCATGGATACTGAAGATGTTGGATGCAACCAAGAAAAAGTTCACTGAATTGGTTGAAAATGTTTGAGAGGGCCTCTCTCTTTCTGTAGTCTTTCTGTTAAGGTATCGGATGCTTTCCCCATGCTTTGAGAAGTCCATTGTCCTGCCCAGGGAGAGAACTTCAATTGGCAGGGCTCTTTACAGACCTATCTTGTTCCTACAGGACAGACAAGGGAAAGCCCAACACTGACAATCGTAGAACTTGAGCCTCTGAATGAAAAATTGCCATGAATTTGAATGAAGATAAGAGAGAAGGGGACAGTGAAAGATGTTCCAGCGGTGAGTGATCGTCGGTGCTGGTGGCTGCCCATCCCTCTTATCTCACCTAATGGCGGGTGCCTGCCAATGTTTATTTGGCCATTGCCATTCACCAGCTGCTCCTCTACCATGTTGTTTTTCTTCCCAGATGGCAACATGATGTTCCACGATAAAACTGACACACAAAACAATGCAAAATTTGTCTAAGAGAGGTTCAGCAAGCATGAAAAAAGCATCTGATATCTCTCAGAGCCCGCCAAGTTCGCAGTTTACAGTGCCAGAGTAATTATGGGATGATTTGAACAGAGGCAATGCATGGAGAAGCCACTTCCAAATGTATCAGGTAGGTTTCCAGAGGAGGCAAAACATTAGGCTCTGTCGTTCCTGGCACCCTGACAGAATCAATGAGTAGCTCCCAGAAGCCTCATACATTACTGAATCCCATGCTTTACCCCATGCTGCCTAATTAATGGCTCACTATTTTAAAAACTCTTTTATTCAATTAGACTCTGCTTTCAATAAGATTTCAATCAAAATCCTGGGAAACCAGCATTCATAAGCTGCCTTCTTGCCAAAGCATCTGCTTCTCTGTTGCTCTGTTGCATGGTCCCTTGTTCTGTCCAGTCTTTGTTTGGCTTTTGGTTTTGTGAAAATCAACTGCTATTTTGGGAATTAATAGGAAAAGAGAAGTTGTCCTTGACATCGTGTTGCTCAGAGGGCTATTTTGCCCTTAGCCTCTACGCAGAGTATTTTAATAATACCATGTATAATTATTATTGATTACAAATAGTCACAGATATTATTTTAAATAGGGCACTGACTGGGTCTCATATTTGTTACTATTATTCAAAGAACTACCTTTTATGTAGGTTACCATTACTACTAGAAGAAAGGCCTGGTAACCTACTTCTGAGAAAACAGCCATTGGAAAGTCCTGTGGAGTGCGGTTCTACTCTGATACACATGGAGGTGTCATGAAACAGAATCAACTCAACAGTAACTGATAAAACCATTATTATGTTCTCTGTTATTGTATTTTTAGGTGAACTATTAGAGAGTTCTTCTTTAATTAGCCTTGTGCCTCTTCATTTGACTCAGAATTGGCTCCTAGAGTTTACTGGATTCATATCTGTTTGGTTAGATTTCCCATTGCTTTTATAGTTTATTTGATTCATTTTAATGACAATACTGAGAGAAATAGTTTTTTTGAAAACTCTATAGAATACTTGAAGAATCTTTCCCAAACTAGTGTGGACTATGCAACCATTGTTTTTAAACTATTGCATAAAGAATAGAAAATGTCCAATAATAATTCGTGGAAAAATTGCACAGTTATATCACTTTGGAAGCTCTGGGTATGATGGTTAAGTACTGGGCTGCTAATCAAGGTTGGTGGTTTGAACCCACCAACCACTCTGTAGGAAAAAAGACCTGGTGATCTGCCTCCACAAAGATTGTAGTCTAAGAAACTCTATGGGTCAGTTCTACTCTGTCACATAGGGTCACTATGAGTTGGAATTGACTTGACAGCACACAACATCAACATATTATTTGTGAATGAATTCATCCTTTCTGACTTATGAGTGGTATAGTATCTTTATAGATAACACATAGGAAATGAGTTTGTCTGAGAAACAAATTTAAATTGTAGATATCAACTAACAGAAAATATCTGTTCAAGAAACACTGATACTTTCCCATATCTAGGGAAAGGGAATAGAAATTTCTCAGCATTTCTTGAAAAAAAACAAAACAAAAAACCCAAAACCCCGAGTTCCAGTCCTGACTCTGCCATTAACCTTGGATGAGTCATATATCCTCTTGCCATCTCCATTTTCTTTTAGATAGAATGGAAATACAAGTAATATTCACTGAATACAACTGCTATAAGGATCAAATCAGTTATCATATGCAAAAGAGTTTGATGTGCTACAACAGCAGATGCAATAACTGGGAATTAATGTGTTACAATGACCCATCTCTCTGCTTAGCTGTATGTTCATGAAGTCTTACTTTTTTTTGGCTATAACTTTCCTTCAAATGGATTTTTCTTTAATTTTATAATTTGTTACTTCAGTCTCAGACATCCTCAGAGCATAGTGCAGGGCAGATTTTATGACTGTTGTGAATATTTGACCTTCTAAGGGCATTGGAAAGATCTGAATATATTGACATAATTTGGTTTTGTAGGAAGCAGCGTCATTTGATATTTCAAACTTTTTGTGGGACAGATTATTGGGCATATTCCAAATGGTGAGAGGTGAATTTTTCCCTCCAGCATTGAAATAACTTGGCCATCTATATATAGGTGGAATTAATACAGCATACATATGGACTGCCAAAAGAACTAACAAATCTGTCCTGGAAGAAGTGCAGCTGGAATGCTCCTTGGAAGAGAGAACCGCTAGACTTTGTCTGACTTACTTTGTTCATGTTGTCAGAAGGGACCATTTCCTGGAGAAGGATATCATGCTTGGTAAAGTGAAGGATCAATGAAAAAGGAGAAGGCCCTGAACAACATGGTTTGACACAGTGATTGCAACAATGGTCTCTGATATAGCAAAGATTGTGAGGCTAGAACAGGACCGGACAGTGTTTCTAAGGTTGCTATAAGTTGGAGGTGACTCGAAGGCACCTAGCAAAAACAAACAACATATTCTTGTTCACATTCATGTTGAATGATATGATCCCACGGACCTGGAGTAAAACAAAGTCAAGGTGAAGACTCAGAATATTTCAAAGAATAGTTGAATTTACTAATCCATGCTTTTGGCACTCATGGTTAGAGCAATGGTTCTTAACCCTGGGTTAAAACCATAAAACCAAACTCACTGCCATTGAGTCAGATCCAACTCATAGTGACCCCTTCTTGGGTTTCTGAGGCAGTATCACTACAGAAGTAGATTGCCCAGAATCACCTATATAGTATTTGTCTATTTATAGCATTGTCAAACAACATATTGCATTGGGAAAATCTGTTTCAAAAGACCTCTTTAAAGTGTTAAAGGGCAAAGATGTCACTTTGAAGATTAAAGTGTTCCTGAACCAAGCCTTGACATTTTAAATAACCTCATATGCATGTGAGAGCTGGACAATGAATAAGGAAGACAGCAGAAAAATTGAGGCATTTGGAATATGGTATTGGTGAAGAGATTCAGTGTACCATGGATGGCTAGAAGAACAAACAAATCTGTACATCAGAATGAATGCTCCTTAGAAGTGAGGATGGCCAGACTTTATGTCTGATGTTTTGGTCATGTTTTCAGAAGGGAGCAAGCCCTGGAGAAGGATATCATGCTTGGTAAAGTAGAGTGTCAGTGAAAAAGAAGAAAGCCTTCAACGAAGTGGATTGACACAGTGGCTGTGATGACGGGTTCAAAAATGGCAACAATTGTGAGAATGGTGCAGGACTGGACAGTGTTTCATTCTATTATACATAGAGTTGCTATGAGTCAGAATCAACTCCATGGCCCCTAAGAACATACAGCATTTGTGTCTGATATGATCCTTCATAGCTAGTGTAGCTAGTATCTGTGGTGAAGTAAAGCAATTTACATTGGTATCCAGCAAGACTCATGTCCTAACATTCTGAATTAAATAGTTTAGGACGAAACTTGGCCATTAAAAGTTTATTAGTCCTCCCAGTGATTTGAAGTTGCAGCTAGACTGAAAACCACAATGGTACATAATGCTTAGGCATGCTTTCCTAGAGTTCATTTTTTTTGAGTGATCATTGGAACCAACATTCAGAGATGATGTAAAAATTGTGATTTTAACTTTTTTTTTATTTATAAAGGTTGACTTTGCAATTTTACATTTTCCTGAGCGTTCATTTTGTCTTTTTGATAATAAACTTGGTGTTTCCACATAAAGCTTAACTATGTCTCATCAATTGTGCACTTGAAACCATGACTAAAACGGGATAAATTTCTATAATGATAAATATTGACAGATATATAATCCATATTAGCAAAAGCTCTTTGGAGTTCAAGAACAAAAGGCTCCTAAGATCACAACAGTTTGAGGACATCCGCTTTAAATCATTAGTTTACTTTTCTCAGCTCTTATTTCCATCCAGAATTATCCATATGTGTTTATGCATTTATTATGTGATTTCCCCAACTAAAACACCAGTACCCTAAGGACAGCTTGTTCACTGCTGTGCTCCCACAAAGATACAACAGTGTCTGGCACATAATGCGTATTCCATAAATCTTGGTTAAAGGCCTGAATTGTCTCCTGCTTCACATGTATTATCACATTTATGCTTCACAATAACCTGTTTAGATAGTGCTATTGTTATTCCTTTTCTCCATGTGAGGAAATTGAGGTGTAGAGAGGTTAAGTAACTTGTCCAAGATCACAGCTCCCTGATTCCTTAGCCAGAGCTCTGAACTGCAGCCAGAACATGTTACACTATGGGGACTGTTGAATATACTCTATAATGGGCATATAAGAAAACAAGAGGTTAGCTTGAGTAATAAGTACAACACACAAAAAGAATACTCGGAAAGTCAGTATTCAGTCAATCTTTCAATCTCAAATATTTAATCTTTCATTCAATTGAAGGATTCTCTCCCTATCTCCAATCCATAACTTCCAGCCCAACTCAGGCTCAGAAAGCTGCTGTGGAGAAAAAGAATATGTGGCCTGTCTTTGCTTTCTATATTCCATCTTGTCCTCCTCACTTCTCAAGCTTGTGGTGGGATGAAAGGAAGAGTAAAGCAGGTCTTTACCTCTTTTCTTGATTACTATAGTTGGACATATGACTTTGTAGCCTTCTGTGTGGCAGTTGGTTTTTTTTTCCTTTGTTTCCCTGGAGATCAGCAATGTATTGTTCCTAGCAAAGAAGATGCACCCTCTGACTGACTCTGAGTCCTGATCGTTCTACTGGAATCACCTCATCCTGGAGGATGTCCGCTTAGGCATGACCTGTTAATGAAAACTCAAGTATTGCTACTTTCGTTGGTAACTTTTCTAGCTCAAAGGAAACATTTGGCCCTTTTGTCCCAAAAACTTTGGCAGTGCTGGCTGTCTCCACCATAGCCCTCTCTTCTCCTTGGCCATAAAATGCAGCAGCTCCTGAAAGCCTCACACATTTGGACTCATTCCAGACTAGACACTAGCTCCCTGCTCAGTGTCCTCCAAATGCCAGGAGACACATGTCAAGCCTTCTGAGAGGTTTTCTTGAAGACACTCTCACTTGGCTTGGATGGTTGTGGTGGGAAGCATACTGAAGGCATATGGATTTTAAAGTTGGTTTCATTATGTCATTATAGATCACATGTTACTAGGAATATTATTAAAAGCAGAAAAAGAAATTAGGTATAACATAAATGTCCACTTTCCAATCCATGCATTTAAAATATTTCAATCAATTTTAGCAATTCAACTACTCTTATTGACCATCCACTGTATCCCAGGTACTGCACTTGGACAAGACAGCCCCAATTTCCTAAATTCTTAGACAACATATAATTTTGGACAATAACCTGATGTGAGGACTAGAGAATGGGCAGAGTACAAGGTAAAGAAACAGATATTCTTGAGCATGCGTGCACCTACACAGCACATGGTCAGCCAAGATGAACACCAGGGTTCCAAGTGTCAGCCTTGTCACAGGGATAAGGGCACTGAGACAAATCTACTGCTCATCTGTCTAATATGAAAATTGGGAGAATCCAATACTGAAGCTGAAGAGATGTTGTTAGTTGTCAGAAGTCTACTGTGACTCATGGCAACCTTATGTATAATGGAACGAAAAGCTCTGCTTGGTACTATGGCATCTTCATGATCATTAGTATGTTTAAGCTCATTCTTGCAGCTACTGTGTCAATACATTTCATTGAGGGTTTCACTCATTTTCATTGGCATTCTGCCAAACATGATGTCCTTTTCTAGCAATTGCTTTTTCCTGATGATGTGTCCAAAGTAAGTGAGTCAAAGTCTCTCTATCCTTGCTTCTGAGGAATTCTGATTGTACAACTTCTAAGACAGATTTGTTTGTTCTTTGGCAGTCCATGGTATAGTCAGTATTCTTTGCCAATGCTACAGTTCCAACACATCAGTTCTTCTTCTACCATTATTTTCTATTATCCAGCCAGAAGATAGCCTCTCACAAACGAACACAATATAAGAGCATATATTTTATACTTTGGACAAAGATTGGCACTTTGGACAAAGCATTACAATAGTTTACATGGCATTTTATAGACAAGAAGTATGTATGGTTGAAGAGAATGTGTCAGATGATTTCTGCTGGCATCTTAGCTCTGCAATTTATTCAGGTGTATGACATTGGAATCTGAGATTCAGTTTCCTCACCTGCAAAATATGGACAATATAGCTTTGTTGTAAGAAAGAAAGGACAGTATATACACCCCCACTTTATTTAACTAGCTAGTTCTTTTTACCTTTCCCAAAATATGATATGAAACTGCTTGCATAAAATAAAATGGGAAAATAAAAATAAAATTCAGGTTCCTGGAAAATATAGGTAAAATGGGCAGTAAAGATTTGGATAAGAGGTAAAATATGGAAATGTAGTTCATATTTTCCCAAAATAATATATATTTAAATGCCTTGTAAACTCTAATGTTATATTTAATATCAGCTAATAATATTGATAAAATACATTGTTTTCTAGACTCTAGATACTATCTACGATAAACATATTCTTAGTAAGCTTGGATCATCAGGATGCCTGAGATTTATGCAATATTTATGAATTGAATATCCTGAGAGCTGGTGGGTCTGATTTTAGGGCAAGAATCATACGCAGAATTCTAAAGGCTCAGAAGGATGGCTTCTGAGTTACAACTTTTCTCCTTTTGGAAGATTTTCTTAGTTCCTATTGCAGTTTGCACAAAATTCTTTATTCTCATTTATCAGTAACCAATAATTTGAAAGCTGCCAACCTGATCTTTTGGTCTGAAGAAAGTTGGCCTCTGCCCAAAACACATGTCTCTTTTGCTCCCTTTCTTCTCACACACACACCTTCTCTTATGCACAACCTGAGAATTTGTTATATTTAATAAATTCCAGTAATCAGCAGTGTTGTTCTTTAGCTAGTAAAAATTGTCTAATTTGTCTCTGGCAGAAAAATATCTTAATTATGCTCTTATAGAATTTGTTTAGTCTTAAATGAATTTAGAGTACGGGTAAAGCTAGGTATGAACTTTAATGTGTCTTCATGTTAAGGGCATGATACTCAGCCATGAATTTTCATGTTTGGCTCAATCTCACAATCTTAATGTAATTCTTTTTTTCTGCTTGGTTATCACTATTTCAGCAAATTTAGTATTATCATTCCTATTCTAAGAGTCCTTGTGTGGCACAAATGGTTAAGTGCTTGGCTGTGAACCAAAAGGTTAGAGGTTCAAGTCCACTCAGAGGTATCACAGAAGAATTTCCTGACAATCTACTTTCAAAAAATCAGCCTTTGAAAACCCTATGGAACACAGTAAGGTCACCATGAGTCAGAACTGGCTTAATGGCAACTCCCCCCCAACACAACTGTATAAAAGTTTTACAAAAATGAAATTTATCCCTGTTCAGTGAGAGGGGCCAGTTTTATGTGAAAAGATTGGTTTCGGGGAGAAAGTGAGAGTCCCCCTAACACATCCTTCCTGCAAACATGCATATGTAGAAAGGTGGCAACCAGGTAGCCTTGGCCTTTCTGCACTAAGCTCAGGGTAATTTACAATGCTAAACAGAGCAAGAAAAGACCTTATTATTATTACTTTTTAAGTGTAATCTTTCCTTCATTGGTCTGTGTGGTGAGATGGATGTGAACTGGGAAAAGACACAAAGTAGAGGATCAAGGCCATTCACTGAGACACAAAATAAATCAAAAGGTATTGATAGAAACATCAGGGGTGGTCTTCTTGGAAGCAGTATTGTGATTTGTTTGTTCATTCATTATTTTATTGAACAAATATTTATTGAGAACCTTCTACATATTCCAGTGCTGCAGACACTGGGTATATAGGAATGATCAAAAAAGGATGAAAATGGCAAAAGATCCTTCACTGAGCCAAAATTTTATTGGTATTAGACTATAAACAAGATAATTAAGTACAATACTTAGTGCTAAGAGCTAAACGTGAACAAGGCAAATGAGTCATGAGGAGACCAATTTGAGTTTAGATCGGAGGCCAAGGAAGGTCTTACTGAGAACCTGACTTTTGAACTAGCTGTGTGGTACCAGCCAGAGTCTTCCTTGCCTAGGAAGAGTAAATACAAAGCCCTTAGAGGCTGTAATGGACCTGAGTTAGAGAGAGGCCAGAGTGGCTGGAATTGAGGGAGTGAGGATGACAGTAGTATATAAGGTTAAAGAATCAATAGAGGGAAGGAAGAGGATGGAGGCCAGTGCGGCTGGAATTGAGTAAGGATGATAGTAGAATATGAAGTTAGAGAGTTAGTAGGAGGATCATGTAGGCCTTGCAGGTCATAGTTAGGACTTTGACTTTGAACTTGAAGTTGATGGAACATCATTGAAGGGCTTTGAGCAGGGAAATTGGAAATAGACTACTATGGAATAAATGGATACCATTTTGAAGGAAACTGCAATAATCAAGAGATAATGTCCAAGAAATGAGGAGCCTTAATTTTACCTCAGGCTTTCAGGTATCTTTTACCTCCCATCCTTAACCCTATTCCTTACCATTGCCACACTAGCCCTACTTCATTTCCTCCATTTTGTTTTCAAGCCAAGCTCTATGAACAGTGCTTTTGCTCTGTTCTATCTGAGATTTATTTTACTCCAGGTTTTTAAAACTCTGTTTCCATAGAGATTACAGCCTTACACAACACTAGGGAACAATTCTTCTCAGTCACATGGGGTCACTATGAGTTAGAATCAATGGCACCTGACAATAATCACATCTCATTGAATTCTGACATTTCTTTCAATTATGCATATAGACAACAAACCATAATAGTTTTAGCATTATCTCTGAATTTGTCATCAATAGAAATCAAAGATTTTATTATACCATATTATAATTGTTGCAGATATCTCAAATAATGTTTATGTTCGTCACTACTTCCAATTTATGGTAGTTATTAAATTCACTACTAGACATTGATATTTAATAAGTTGAATAAGCATGTTTATTATGTAACAATTTTCAATTTAAAATATTTTAACATGTTTAAATATATGTTTATTTGAGCATTTGACTGCTAACAAGAAGGTTGGCAGTTCAAACCCACCAGCCACTCCTCGGAAGGAATATTGGGCATTCTACTTCCATAGTAATGCTGCCTTGGAAACCCAAGGAGGGGTCACTATGAGTTGGATCCAACTTGACAGCAGTGAGTCTGTTTAGTCTGTTTTTATTTTAATTTTTTTTTCCTTTTTTGGTATGTGTATATATATATATGCCAAACTTGTTGATTCTATTCTGACTCATAGTGGCCACATATGTGACAGAGTAGAACTGCCTGTATAGAATTTTTTTGGTTATAATCTTTACAGAAGCAGATCACCCAGGCCTTTCTTCTACTGTGCTACTTGGTAAGTTCAAATTGCCTAACTTTAGGTTAATAGTCAAGTGCTATGGAACAAATAACCTTATTTGGCTCTTTGACTCTGGTTTCTGAAAATAACTGCAATAATCAAGATGCCTTTGCTTTCCAAAATAGCCAGACAATTAAGGTTACATGGCCTTGTAATTGGCAAACTCACTTCAGGAAGGGAGGAGGGGGCTAATGCAGTCATGCATATTCATTGATTAAGTCACTTAAAATTATACATTAAGGCCCAGTGACTAGGAGACCCAGAACCTTGGAGTACTCTTTGACGTCTCAAGGATTGGAAAGAACATCTATGCATGGAAAAGGATGTGGCATGTCCCTGGGGACAATAGAAGCCTCTTAGTGCCAGGACCTCTTCCAGACCTTGCTTGATGTGTCTCTATGCTTATATCCTTTTTGGTTGTGGTTGTAATTAATGAGTAAGTATAGGTGATAGTCTCCATGAGTTGTGAGAGTCATCTTATACAATTATCGAGCTCACAAGAGCAATGAGCCAGCTGGGGTTGGCAGTAGAAAGTCAATTTGTGTAGACCCAGCTCTAGCTGGCTGGGGGATAAAGAAAGGCTGCACAGGCAGTTGGTGGAGAAGGATAGAGTTCTTCTAACTTGTGACCTAGTCTCAGGGGAGGAGAGAGAGAGAGACAGAAAGAGAAAGAGAGAGAGAGAGGATAGCTAGTCTGAAACACAGGAAGTTGTGCTGACTCCTGAGCCTATAACTGCTCCCTGACAATCTGGCCTTAGATAGCTAGGGATCTTTTGACCTGGTCAGGAAAGCTGACCATGAGGTCTGATCTAACTCTGGGTGGCGAGGGTCAGAGAAAAAGAAAACACCATGTGGGTGGCTGGTCAGAGTTGGAGAAGTGGAAAAGTAGGGATGCAAACTTTTTTTTTCCCACCAATTGGGGATCAGCCTTGTGTTGACTTTTATTTATGAAAACACAAACTGTTTTCACCAGACAGAGAGCCATATTTATATACATATACATAAACATATACATGACTGCAGTAAGCCAGCCCCGGGACCAGGGAAGGCAGGTGTTTACATTCATGGAGCCACCCCAGAGGCAGGCTGCAGTAAGCCAGCCCTGGGACTAGTGGAAGGTGGGTGTTTGTGCCTCAAGGGGCAGGCCAGGTAAGTGAGCAGGACTGGGGAGACCAGGAAATGAGTAGAGCAGTTTGGAACAGCTAAGGGAGATAAACTTGTCTGTTAGTTTGTCATACTGTGGTGGCTTGAGTGTTGCTGTGAGGCTGGAGGCTATGCCAGCAGTGTCTCAAATGCCAGCAGGGTTACCCATGGTAGACAGGTTTCAGTGACACTTCCAGACAAAGACAGATTCAGAAGAAGGAAGAGGCCATTCACTTCTCAAAGAATTGGTCAGTGAAAACCTTATGAATAGCAGCAACACTGATATATTATTGGAAAACTTTAAGAATAGCCCTGAAACATTGTGTGATACAGTGCCGGAAGATGAGCCCTTCAGGTTGGAAGGCACTCAAAGAATGACTAAAGAATAGCTGCCTCCTTAGAGTAGAGCTGACCTTAATGGTGTGGATAGAGTAAGGCTTTCAGGACCCCCATTTGCTGATGTGGTATGTCTCAAGATGAGGAGAAACAGTTGAAAATATTCATTAATAATTAGAACATGGAATGTACGAAGTATGAATCTAGGAAAATTCAAAGTTGTCAAAAATGAAATGAAATGCATAAAGATCAATATCCTAGGCATTACTGAGCTGAAATGGACTGGTTTTGGCCATTTTGAATCAGACGATCATAGGATCTACGATGCCAGGAATGACAAATTGAAGAGGAATGGCTTGGCATTCATCATTACAAAGAATGTATTAAGATCTATCCTGAATTACATGCTGTCAGTGATAGGACAATATCCATATGCCTACAAGGAAGACCAGTTAATACTATTATTCAAATTTATGCACCGACCACAAAAGCCAAAGATGAGGAAATTGAAGATTTTTATCAACCTCTGCAGTTTAAAATTGACCAGACATGTGATCAAGATGTGTTAATTATCACTGATGTTTGGAATGCAAAAATTGGAAACAAAGAAGGATCACCAGTAGTCAGAAAATATGGCCTGGTGATAGAAATGACTCTGGAGATCGCATGATAGAATTTTGCAAGACCGATGACTTATTCACTGCAAATACTTTTTTTTAACAACACAAATGGCAGCTATACATGTGGACTTCACCAGACGGAGTGCACAGGAATCAGGTTGACTACATCTGTGGCAAGAGGCTATGGAGAAGCGTGATATCTTCAGCCAAAACAAGTCCAGGAGCTAACTGTGGAATACACCATAAACTGCTTGCATGGAAGTTCAAGTTGAAGCTGAAGACAACTAAAAGAAGTCCACAAGAGCCAAAATACAACCTTGATTATGTCCCTCCTGAATTTAGAGACCATGTAAAGAATAGGTTTGATGCATTGAACACCAATGACCAAAAACCAGAAGAATTGTGGGATGACATCAAAAACATCATCCATGAAGAAAGCATGATCATTAAAAAGACAGGAAAGAAAGAAAAGACCAAAAGGGATGTCAGAAGAGACTCTGAAAGTTGCCTTTGAACAGAGAGTAGCTAAAGGAAATGGAAGAATCAACAAGATAAAAGAGCTGAACAGAAGATTTCAAAGAGCAGCCCGAGAAGACAAAGTCAATTATTATAATGAAATGTACAAAGATCTGGAGTAAGAAAACCAAAAGGAAGAACACACTTGGGATTTCTCAAGCTGAAAGAACTGAAGAAAAAATTTATGACTTAAATTGCAATATTGAAAGATTCCATGGGCAATATGCTGAATGATGCAAGAAACATCAAAAGAAGATGGATGAAATACACAGAGTCACTATATCAAAAAGAATCGGTAGATGATCATCCATTTCAGGAAGTGGCATATGATCAAGGGCCAATTATATTGAAGGAAGAAGTTGAAGCTGCACTAAAGGAAATGGTGAAAAACAAAGCTCCAGAAATTGATGGGATATCTATTGAAATGTTTCGACGAATGGATGCTGAACTTGGAGGCACTCACTCGTCTATGCCAAGAGATTTGGAAGACAGCTACCTGGCCAACTGACTGGAAGAGATCCATATTTGTACCCATTTCAAAGAAAGGTGATCCCACAGAATGTGAAAATTATCGAAAAATATCATTGATATCACACACAAGTAAAATCTTACTAAAGATAATTCAAAAATGCTTACAGCAATATATTGACAGAGAACTTCCAGAAATGCAAACTGGATTCGGAAGGGGACTTGGAGCGAGGGATATCATAGCTGATGTTAGAAAGATCGTTCAAAGTAAAGAATACCAGAAGATGTTTACTTGTGTTTTATTGACTATGCAAAGGCATTCGATTGTGTGGATCATAAATTTTGGATACAATTGAGAAGAATGGGAATTCCAGAACACTTAATTGTATTCATGAGGAACCTGTACATAGACCAGGAGGTTGTCATTCAAACATAACAAGGGGACACTGCATGATTTAAAATCAGGAAGGGAGTGTGTCAGGGTTGTATCCTTTCCCAAACTTATTCAATCAATGTGGTGGGCTAATAATCCAAGAAGCTGGACTATATGAAGAAGAACATGGCATCAGGATTGGAGGAAGGCTCATGAACAACTTGAGATATGCAGATGACACAACTTTGCTTGCTGAAAGTGAGGATGACTTGGATCACTTACTGATGAAGATTAAAGACTACAGTCTGCAGTATGGATTACACTTCAATATAAAGAAAACAAAAATCTTCACAATTGAACCAATAAGCAACATCACGTTAAATGGAGAAAAGACTGGAGTTGTCAAAGACTTCATATTACTTGGTTCTACAACCAACACCATTGGAGCAGCAATCAAGAGATCAAAAGACATATTGCATTGGGCAAATCTGATGCTAAAGACCTCTTTCAAGTGCTGAAGAGCAAAGATATCTCCTTGTAGACTAAGATGTGCCTAACCCAAGCCATGGTATTTTCAATTGCCTCATATGCATGTGAGAGCTGGACAATGGGTAAGGAAGACCCAAGAAGAATTGATGCTTTTGAGTTGTGGTGCTGGCAAAGAATGCTGAAAGTACCACTACTAAAAGAGCTAACATAACTGTCTTGGAAGAAGTGCAGCCAGAATGCTCCTTTGAGGTGAAAATGGCCAGACTTCGTCTCACCTACTTTGGTCATGTTGTCAGAAAGGACCATTCTCCAGAGAAGGAAGTCATGCTTGGTAAAGTGGAGGGTCAACGAAGGAGGGGAAGGCCCTCAGAAACATGGATTGACACAGTGGCTGCAGTGATGGACTCAGGTATAGTAGGCATTGTGAGGCTGGAATAGGACAGGGCAGTGTTTCGTTCTGTTTGTACATTAGGTTGTTATGAGTCAGAGAAGACGGCACAAAGCAAAAACAACAACTGAACATATACATAAATAAGTAGAGGAAAAGTACTCATATTCCACCTGAGATTAGAGGAAAATGGACATATTATTATCTTTATAAAATCAGATTAGGTAGCACAAACCAATTTTGCCACCCAGGGAAGCCATAGATATGCATACCTATGTACATCACTATATATATATATATGAAAAGCACCCATATTCAACTTGAGATTAGAGGAAAATGGGTATATTATCATCATTGTAAAATCAGATTTCCTGTTTTGCCTCTTTTATTTTCAGTAAACAACAGATGATCCAGCAACAATAGGTACTCTTAATTTCTTGACAACTATGGTGGTAGTAAAGGTCTGGGTTTATTTCTCACCATCTCATCATGGTTATTCATGATGATAAAATACAAAATGCTTCAGCTCAGAGAGAAAATTTATAAACCTGGAGCAATCTTGGAAATGCTAATAAATATATCATATTTAATAACATATTTCCTTTATTATTTGTTTAGGGGGAATGCTAATAAATAGTTTTTACAAAAAAAGATTTATTGGCTTGTCCCTTGATTTGAATATTTCCCCAAGCAACTATGTTTTGTCATTATGTATATATATCCAAATACATTTATACCCACACACATGCACACACATACATATTTATGTATATATACACAGACATATATAGATATCAAGGTTTTATCTATTTTTCAGCAAAAAGTTATTTTTATTTATGATATACTTTAGAGTTAAGATTTAAAATACAAGTTTCTCATTTCCATAAAGACTAAGACCCAAAAAAGAAAAAACCAAACTCACTGCTATCTGACTCTTAATGACCCCCATTGGGTTTCCACAGAGTAGCTGGTGGGTTTGAAACGCTGACCTTCCAGTTAGCAGTCAAATGCCTTATTCATTACACCACCAGGTGTAAAGACTAGTATTCTATATTATTCATTAAGACTAGTATTCTATATGGGAGCTCTGGTAGTGTAGTGCCTAAGGTACTTGACTGCTAACCAGAAGGCTGGCGGTTCAAACCCACCAGCCACTCCTTGGAAGGAAAATGGGGCAATCTACTTCTGTAGAGATACTGCCTGGGAAACCCAAGGAGGGGTCGCTATGAGTCGGGTCCGACTGATGGCACATAACAACAACAACAACAACAACAACAACAACAACAAAGCATTCTATATATGTTGCTTTGCTTCCAAACTATAGGTGTTTTAAAACAAATTTATAAAATCCCCACAAAATAATTACTTTGTCTCATTACAGTATATTACTATGTCATATTTCAATATAGTCATCAATTCCTCAAATATTAATATAAAGAGAAAGGTAAAATTTTGGATGTTTTAAAATGTACTATTCAAACAAATTGTTAATTTCTAGCAAAGATCTTTGTTTTATTTATGTTGTTAGTGTTGTTAGTTGTTGTTGAGTAGATTCTGACTCATGGTGACCCACGTGTACAGTGTAACAGCCTCATAAGGTTTTCAAAGCTGTGATCTTTTGGGAGCAGATTGCCAGGCCTGTTTTCTGAGGCACCTTTAGGTAGGTTTGAACTGCCAACCTTCTGGCTACCAGTTGAGTGCTTAACCATTTGCATCCAGGGACAACATTTATGTGCTGCTGTTGTTGTTGTTGTTGTTGTTATGTGCCATCCATTCGGCCCCGACTCATAGCAACCCCTCCTTGGGTTTCCGAGGCAGTATCACTACAGAAGTAGATTGCCCCATCTTCCTTCCGAGGAGTGGCTGGTTGGTTTGAAC
>NW_006921655.1:5061365-5066896 GCF_000298275.1 Orycteropus afer afer
GACTGCTAACCAGGAGGCTGGCGGTTCAAACCCACCAGCCACTCCTCGGAAGGAAGGTTGGGCAATCCTACTTCCGTAGTGATAACTGCCTCGGACACCCAAGGAGGGGTCGCTAGGAGTCAGGGCCGACTTGATAACAAATAACAATAGCCTATAAACAAAAAAAAGAGACAGAGAGAGAGAGAGAAAACCAAACTTACTGTCATTGAATTGATTCTGACTAATAGCGACCCCCAATGGGTTTCTGAGGCTATAAATCGTTACAGAAGTAGATTGGCCCATCTTCCTTCCATAGCGCAGCTGATGGGTTTGAACCACTAACCTTCTGGTTAGCAGCCAAATGCCTTATCCACTACGTCACCAAAGCTCCTTATATACCCTGTGGGGTTCATTATTATTTTTTTTCTGTACCTACTTGTGCAGATATCAAGTAGAATCAAATGCACCATCCCTGACTTTCTTGCTATGACAGATTGTATTCTGTTCCTTTGTATTGGCTATCTCTAGTTGGGCTTGTGTTTCTACTACTTTCTGTAAACCTTGGCCTTTCAGATAGTCAGTTACATGGACTAAGCTCCTCTGGCTGGGGGTGGGTTGTTGTTGTTTATGTGCCAACGAGTCAGACCCGACTCATAGCGACCCCTCCTTGGGTTGCTGAGACAGTATCACTACGAAAGTAGATTGCCCCATCTTCCTTCTGAGGAATGGCTGGTGGGTTTGAACCACCAGCCTTCTGGTTAGCAGTCAAGTATTCAAGGTTTTCATGTCACACTGAAAAAAAAAATCATGGTAACTTATTAAGCAGGCATTTATAATACCTTTCCACTAATCAGGATGGTGAAGTTGATGGCAAGATCACCTGAAAAAATATTTTGTATAAGATATTATTGAAGATATCTCTCAAATAATGGTGGCATTCCCCATGACTGGTGTCAAAGATTTGTCATTGACCTAGCAGGTTTTTTAATTTATAATGAACAACCAACTGTTCTAGCTCTTTTGGCAAGACAGAAGTGAGAGTTACAACTAATTTTATACCACATTTTCTGTAGATAATTTTTAGGCAAAGACTTTGTTCCAAAAAAACCAAACTCACTACCATCAAGTTGATTTGACTCATAGCAACCCCTCCTTGGGTTTCCGAGGCAGGATCACTATGGAAGTAGATTGTCCCATCTTCCTTCTGAGGAGTGGCTAGTTTGCTTGAACCTCCAGCCTTCTGATTAGCAATCAAATGCCTTAGGCACTAAGCTACCACTAAGGAGGTAGATTGCCCAGTCTTCCTTCCAAGGAGTGGCTGGTGGGCAGTCTGGTTAGCAGTCAAATGCCTTAGGCACTATGCTACCAGATGTCCTAAAGACCTAGTTAAGGGGAGTATAAAACTTTGAACGCGTTCTCTTGCCTTTGGTAAAGTTGTGCCATCTAATATCATTGGGTTATGTCTGCTGTGATCCAGTTCCAAATAACCTAAAAGGAAAATCACTAAAAGTTTTACCATGGAATTAGAACAATATAGATGAAAGGAGGAAAATCAGTTCCAAAAAAGAACGCAACTGAAGATTATTTTTCCCAAAGGAGTTCTGTCAGCCATTGCAACAACATTTTAGGCACTTTGCCTGGTTTTGGGGATAGAGAAATAAAGAAATATATAGTTCACACTCTCAAGGAATTGGAAAGCTATTTCGTAATTAGGAAATTTTAGTATGTAGAGGACAGAACGAAATAAATGCTAAACGGAGAGAGAAGAAGGGGAAAGATAACTGTTGACTGCAACCTGTTCTCAGAAGTAGCTTACAAGACAGAGCACTATGTGTTCTCTGACGAATTGCTATTAAAATCCAGTGTTCGAGTTGAGAGGGTTAAGAATGAGCTGCGTTTGCCGACCAGGATGAGAGGGATGTATAATGAAACTCATTTAATGAGGCTTTTTGAGAGCAGAAGTGCTTTGACTAGGGGCAACTTCCATTTGTCTAGTCATCATTGTGGTTTGCTCATAAGTAAAAGGTTTTGTTGTAAACACATTCTTTTTCCTAGGGGCTCCTTTGACAATAGAAAGGGACTGGCAATTCTCTCTTTGGGCCAAAAGAGGGCACTTGGAGCTCTATGAATGGTGGTTATATCTGCATCACAGCAGGCATTTGGTTCAGATTTATCAAGATGTTTTCCTACTCCCATAGAATAGATCTGATTAAAATAAGGTTTTCAGCCCTAGAAGGGATATGGAACACACAGATAAGCTCTGACTTCAGTCTTTTTTAAGTGAAGACACACATTTATTTTTGTACACCTAATAGTAGTGATTCAAAATTATGGAGTAGTAAATATATTAGTGTTAAAAGGCACTTCTATTTTGATATCCACAGAATATAGCAGAAAAATATTTATATCACCTCGAGAATTTACCTTTGTAGTCACTTTGCCAAAAATCTGCTAAGTTGTGATTTGTTTGGATATTTGATGATGGAAGGCTTCCCTCTTTCCTTTTATTACCCTTCAGAGTCCTCCGTTTCTCGGCTAAGAATGTTGGGTTGTTCTGAGGTATATGGGACTATAGCAGCTCGTAAAATTCCAAAGATGGAGTCATTATGTTTGACAATAACATCCTGAAGATTGGTTTGTGGGGCCAGTATAAACATGACTGACAAACTTTGTTCACAATTGCAAGGATTAGCCCTATTTTTGTTTTGCCTTTAAGCACAATCCTGCCTAGAGGCCAGGATGAACTAGGAGGTCACTTGATGTAAGATCAAGGCCTCTATGAGAATTTCCATTAATCCTTTAAAAACAAAATAATACACTGGCCAGAATGTGGTTGTGAATGAGGATTCTTGAACTTTAGCCTGCATCCAAAATAGACTGAGTTGCAGTGACTGTCAATCTTTCCTTTCTTCACTTTAGTTGTCCTCCCAATTAAAAGAGGGGGAAAAAAACCAAACTGTTTTCCTTATTTGTTTGGACTTTTCCAACAGGATTATTTTCACAAGGTACTAGTACAAAATCTGTGGAAGGACATGGACTATTTTGTTTCTTTTCATCTCTATCCCCAGTGTCAACCACAGTTCTGGTCTTCTAGTTTTTATTGTTTTCAGTTGCCATTGAATGGACTCCAACTCATAGCAACCCCAAGGACAGCAGAATAAATTGTTGTCTGGTCTTGTACCATCTTCATGATCATTGGCATAGTTGAGTCCATCATTGCAGCCATTGGGTATTTTGAGTCTCTTCCAAATTAGGGCGCTCATCTTCCAGCACTATTTTAACAATATTCTGTTGTGATTCATAGGGTTTTCACTGGCTAATCTTTGGAAGTGGATATCCAGGTTTTTCTTTCCAGTCTGCCTTAGTCTAGAAGCTCTGATGAAACCTGTTCAGTATGGATGACCGTGCTGATATTGGAAATACTAGTGACATAGCTTCCAGGATCACAGTAACACGCCAGCCACCAAAGTAGAACAAATTGATAGATAGCTTGTGAAGTTTATAGTAGTAACTCAATGAATAGGTGGTGAATGAATGGATGATGTTAATAAAAAAAGCACAATGTTTTCTTTGGTATTATATTGACTAAAATTTTCCAGTAATTATACCTGAAATGTGTATAGCACTTATAAAACACTTTTGTATATGTTACCTCGATTTGATCCTCAGAACACTTACTGTAGGGAGGATGGTATTTTTTCCCTCAGTCTGTAATAGAGGAAACCAGAGTTCTGACATCTTAAGCAGATTTTCAATGTTAGACATAATTATGGTGACCACATCACTTATTTTTTACTGGGGATAATTTTGAGAGTGAAAGAGAATGTCATTAATAAGTATGCCAGATCATTACAAACTGGGTCTCTGGGAAAATCAAAGTGTATGGTCACCCTATTAGTAAGTGACAAAGTTTGGTCTTGTATCTAAGTCTTCTGACATGACTCTAAATTCATTATACATGCTGTCTCACAGGATAATATTGCTACATTTTTAAAATGTTAACAGGGGTCAAAATAAATAATGATCCTGGAGTCTTGCAAGCTCCTGTGGTATCACATGAATCTTCAAAAACAGAATTGTATTTGACATAATTTTGATATTAGGTATATTTTGTTTTGTTTCTGGATTCCTTAGAATTTGACAAACTATAGAAGGTTGAAATACTTGATTAGCTTAAACACTCAATTCTTTTATTGTGTGAAATTATAGAAATGTGTGTGCTTGTAGATATTTACAGGAGCTCTGGGGGCATAGTGTCTAAGGCATTTGGCTGCCAGAAGGCTGGTGGTTCAAACCCACCAGCAACTCCTTGGAAGGAAGACAGGGCAAATGACTTCTGTAGAGATGTTGTTATTATGTGTTGTCAAGTCAGACCCGACTCATAACGACCCCTCCTTGGGCTTCCGAGGCAGTATCACAATGGAATTAGATTGCCCTATCTTCCTTCCGAGGAGTGGGTGGTGGATTTGAACCACCAGCCTTCTGGTTAGCAGTCAAGTGCCTTAGGCACTATGCTACCAGAGCTCCTTCCTCCAAAACCCAAGGAGGATTTGCTATGAGTTGAAACCGACTTGACAGGAGTGTTTTTTTGTTTTTGGTAGATATTTACAAGAATAGTTTGCATATACTAAAGAGTTTAATAGTCTTCCCATTCTATAGTTGAGATGGATGTACTGATTTGTCCAGTATATTGCCATCATTGTTAGAATTATAAACTCCTATTAATATACACACCTACAAACTTAGTAACCTCTTTTGATTGTTGTCAGAAGGCACCATTCCCTGGAGAAGGACATCATGTTTGGTAAAGTGCAGCGTCAATGAACAAGGGGAAGGCCCTCAACAAGATGGACAGACACAGTGTCTGCAGCGATGGGCTCAGGTATAGCAAGGATTGTGAGGCTGGCACAAGACTGACCAGCATTTCCTTCTGCTGTGGATAGGGTCGTGATGAGTTGGAGATGACTCAATGGCACCTAACAACAACAACAAACTTTGTGAAAAAATATCAAATGTACTTTGCCTTACCTTCATGAGTAACTAGAAGTCTAAGAGTTTAAATATACCATCATATTTTCAAATGGTTTTTGATACTTGATAGCCTTAGTTCTCTTGTTAGTAGAAATCTCTCTCTCACATATTTGGTTTCTATATAGAATCTGAAATAGTCTGTACTCTAAGTAGAGTGGTGGATTCAGGGTGTTCCACATCTGTAACAAAAATTAGAATCGAGAAACCACGGTGCCTGGAATTCTTTTACGTTGGGAACATGATCTTGAGTAAAGAACTATGAGCTGCCTGAGCTCCACCATTCTTCCTGCCATTCAGGATGGAAACCTATTTCTCTGAATGTTCATCTCCTTTTTTAGCTCATTTCTAACTGTCTATTGCTTTCTTAAATTAGAATAAATTACGTTATGCTATAGTAACAAATAATCAAAATGTTCCATAGCTAACAACCACAAAGCTATGTATTTTGCATGTCTATCATAGATCAGAAAGGTGATCCCACAGAATGTGGAAATTATAGAACAATATCATTAATATCGCAC
>NW_006921655.1:5068168-5086914 GCF_000298275.1 Orycteropus afer afer
GGTAGGTACTTTTTGAGGACATTGCCTGTTTCATGGCACAGGGAAAGAAGAAATGGCCTACTAAACATTGACCAAGAAAGATTTGTCATGCAAGGGACACTTGTTACTCCTGCTCACCTATTAATGTCCTAAGAAAGTCACATGGCCAATCATGATATCAGCAAGGTGAAGAGGACACCACAATGCTAGGAACTAGAGTACTTGATGGAAAAGTAAAAGAATCTACCACAGTTCAATTTAGACTTTGCTGATACTGTGTTACAATCATATCCCTCTTCAGAGAACCATTAGAATTCTTACTTCTTATACTTTTTATCAGTAAGAATTTGAATTTACAAAAACAGTTTGAAATTATAAACTGGAAGATTCCCATTTTACTAAGATTTCAATGCTATTTGGCATATTTCTTTTCCAATCAATATTTTCTTATCACGTATTAGGTACTAATCATCAAGCAAAAGTACTAGTTCTGCCTTCGGTGAGATTATGCTACGATGGCTTAAAAACATGTAAAATCAATTAAATAGCACTTTTACCAAACATCTATATTTTTAATCCCATATGGTACAGAACCTCTTCCCATTCATTTCGGCAGGTAGTTTTGATTTATAGGTTTTTATATAATAATAAACCAGATGCTTCCATGTCAGCTCCGACTCATGATAAATCCATACTTGTCGGTGAGGAACTGTGCTCCATAGTGTTTTCAATGGCTAATTTTTTGGAAGTAGATTGACAGGCCTTTCTTCCAAGGTGACTCTTGGAAGACTCAAATCTCCAATCTGCACCACCTAAGGTCTTTTATACAATTGAAATACTTAATTTAAAAATCAAGCTATGTTTCTTAAGCCTAAGGGGTATTGTTTTGTTCATTTGATTTTATTTTAGCAATTTCTCTTACCTTTGTGGATTTTGGTACAAATTTTCTGATGGTAGGGGCAATTAGGCACCTCAGTTCTTTTATTTCTTTTGGAGAGGCAGGAACTGGCTTTGTGAACTCTTGCCTGCTGGATGGCAGAGAAGTTTGCTGTGGTGCTTGTGAACAGAAAACTTGAGTGTTAGAGTGGCATCAAAACTTATGGAGAGGCCACGGATGGGGCGCTGGTAAAACTTGCTGGAGGGTGTGCATGTCTGGGTCCTCTGACATCACTGGCCAGGAGTCCACCTGGGTCCCACAACAGAAAGACTAGAACTTGGAAGTATGGCCCTATGGTCTTATAGGGCCACTTTAGAGTGACAAGACCTAACATTGTGTCACTGGCAAAGGGGAAAAATAACAGTTGCTCCTGAGTCAACTCTGACTCCTGGCCACCCCATGTGTGCCAGAGGAAACAGCTTTCAATGCGAATCTAAGGTATGGCAAGTGTACTTGAAGGAGGTGCCACTGAGTAGTTTCTATTAACCCTTTAGTGTGGTAGGCATCCAGAGGTGTAGGCAGGGGTGGGTACTTATCTCCTCATGCAAGTCCAAGGGGGTGCCAGATGAGGCATGGAATGACATTCGGACATGCTGTAAATATGAGAGGCCTGACCGAGGCAGCCAGACAAGAGGGAGGATGGCATTTCTGTGGACATATTATCTCTATTAACATTTATTCATTTTGAAATTGTTAGATGCTGTGGAGTTGATTTTAACTCAAGTGACCCAACGTACAGCAGAATGAAACACTCCCTGGCCCTGCACCATCCTGACAATTGTTGCCAAGCTTGAGCCCATCATTGCAGCCACTATTCAATCCATCTTTTTAAGGACCTTCCTGTTTTTTGCTGACCCTCTGCTTTACCAAGCATGACATCCTTCTCTAGAGTCTGATCCCTTCTGACAGTATGACCAAAGTACATGAGATGAAATCTGGCCATTCTCTCATCGAAGGAGTATTCTGGCTGTACTTTCTCCAAGACAAATTTGTTCCTTCTTCTAGAAGTCCAAGGTACCAGTATTCTTCAAATTTAGAGGTTGCTCTTGGGTGCTCAAATTGGGAGAAGGGCACAACTTAGAGATTGTTCCAGGTGTTCATTACCTTCCTCACTCTCCTGACTGCTTCATAGTGTTCCCAATGGCTGATTTGCAGTATTCAGTATCACCAAACCAAACCAAATCCACTGCCATCAATTCAATTCTGACCCATAGCGACCCTATAAGACAGAGTAGAACTGCCCCATTGGGTTTCCAAGGCTGTAAATGTTTACCGAAACAGACTGCCTCCTCTTTCTCATGCAGAGCAGCTGGTGGGTTTGAACTGTTTGCCTTTTGGTTGGCAACTGACTGCTTTAACCACTAGGCACCAGAGGGATAGATTTGCAACTGAGAAGTGGTAAGTTGATAAGTAACAAAATGACCAATTTATTGTCTAAATTAGAAGGCAAAAATGAGAACCACTCTATTCATATTGAGCCTATAGTTATAAACTAGTACTGTTGCAGAGGAACTAGAGATGTGTGGTAACTGTCTATGGGAGCTGAGTCCTTAGGATGAATAGAATCTCATATGGGGAAGAAGAGAAGCAGTGAAGAACATTTTAGGTGCAGGGAAGTGTAGGAATGGGACTGGAGACATTGAGCTGTTAAGTTTGGCTCAGGTATGTGGTATGAGAGAGAAGTAAGTGTAAAGGTGAGATTGTTTTCCTTTTTTTTTAAATAAAGAATTTAGATGACATGCTTAAGTTTATCTTAGTATTATCTTGACACCTTAAAGTTCCAAAAATTTGAAGATATTCCTTACAGAGATATGAATTTCCCTTATCACAATTCCCCTCTTCAGGGTGTGAAGTAAATTCATTAAGTATTTCTTGTGCTGTCTCCTGTCCCGTGAGCTCCCTGCCTTCTGCAGGGCTATAGTTGAGTTTTTGAAATTAAACATGATTTTTTGGGGCTCTCAGAATGAGATAAAGGAAGTGGAGAATTTTTTCATTATAAATCTTTGAATGTGACTTTATTTTGTAAAACAATTGCCTGTATAAGAGAAAATGGAAAAAGATTGAACATTTACCTTTCGGCTCTTCTGTAGTATATGATAAGGGGCTCTGGTGGTGTAGTAGTTAAGGCATTTGGCTGCTAACCAAAAGGTCACTGGTTCAAAGCCACTAGCCGATCCAAGAAAGATGAGGTAGTCTGCTTCCATAAAGATTTACAGCTTCAGAAACCCAATAGGGGTCAGTATGGGTCAGAATTGACTCAAAGGTAGTGAGTTTGATATTTTTTTTGGTAGTATATGATATAATTTATACCAAAAAGAAGTTTTTGCAGGCTATTCTTCAAGTGTGTGTGTGTGTGTGTGTGTGTGTGTGTAAGAGAGAGTGAGAGAGAAGTATGAGAGAGGAAGAGGGAAAGGAAGTGAGAGAATTTTTAGCCTAAATTCTAGGAACATATAATTTCAAGGGCTGATGCAGGTGATTTTTCTTCAATTTCTTTCTTTCTCATCCAAGGCAGCCCCCAGTAATAACTCTTACAAGAAACCTGTCACCCAAACTCTTGACACAATTGATGAAGAAACAGAGGCCCAGAAAGGTAAAGTTGTTTCCTCAAATCATCAGCTAATTCATGGTGGATGCAGGCTTTCTGCCACTCAGATCAGCATCCCTTACTTCCACTAGGATTTCTTGTTTATCTCTAAGCCCAGGAAGGTACTGATGAGAACTTCAGTGTCTGAATGTGATATGTAAGTAAAAGTGAACCTCTGATATATGTTTCTGGCCATTTGCTTTCTAGATAAAGGGGTACTGGATTCAACTTCAGGAGTCTCTGGGGTTGCAAATGGTTAATACATTCAACTGCCAACAAAAAGGTTAGAGGTTTGAGACTACCCAGAGGGAACTTGGAAGAAAGTTCTGGCAATTTGATTCTGAGAAATAAGCTGTTGGGAACTCTATAGACTACAGTTCTACTAGGACAATCTTGGTGTCTCCACAAATCAGAAGCAACTCAATAGCAACTGGTTTGAATTCAATTGTTGACTCTGTGCACTGACTCTGCTAGAATAATCTTTTCTTCTTCCTCACTCTTTTCTTTAATCCACTTTTTTTCCCCTTTCATGTCTTGCCCAACTTCCCCTAATCTCTATTATTTCTCCCCTTCTTTGTCAAAGTTCAGAGGCTTAGAGAACAGACACTGAGTTCCTTTGGAAGGTCATGCTCCAGTTCCCCATCTTGAGCTATTTCTCTAGCTCGTATGTATTCACACTTGCACACTGTTCCCTCTACAGTATTTCTTGAGCCCTGGTCCCAAAGCTCCCACAGTCTAACCCTGACATCTGGTAAACCATGTTGGAAAAGCTTCTTCTGGAATATCCATACATCCCTACACATTCCAGATAATAAATGAAAAAATTGTTTGGGGGAAAAAAAAACTGAGAAATGAACAAATCCTCTAAAGTTTACTTTAGATTGATTTATTGGCTGACCTCACTGTACCTTTCTAACAAAATTGCTATTAAAAACAGGCCCATCTATTCCTATTTGCCATATGTGACCCCATTAAATTCATGACCAGCTTTCCATTGTGTGGGACTCTATAGAGACTTGCAGGTCTATTTCCCGGGTTTAACCAGTAAAACCAATGGCTTTCATGAAACTGGAAATGCAGGAAAAGAATTCTTAAAAATCTCCATTTCATAGGTTGTTATAACATGTTTGAAAACAATTTGATGAAAATCAACTTTATAGATAATTGCAAAATATATATTGATCTCTCTACCTAACTCATTTCTGGGGCCGTGTCCAGGCAAAAGGAACAAAGATGGTGATTAGCTTATTTATTTACTTATTTATTTATCATCTTTGTCTCTGACATCAGTCACTGCTTGCTGTGGATAGTCATTATTTCCTGCACTAAATACTAAATGAAACATTTACAGAAACCTTAGAAATGATGGATAGTCATCCCCATTTTCTTAAATCCACTTTGTCCCAAATTCTTAAAATAAGCTTATGAAAGTCTGTAAAATAGCTTTATTAACTGGGAAAATTTCATTTAAAAAAACAAACAAAGACAACAATCCAATAATGTTATGAGAAAAAAAAAATCTGTTTAGACTAATTAATATCTGTGAGATCTTGTCAGAAGGTCTAATGTACAGACAACTATAAATAAAGCAGTATCTCCAAAACTTTGAAAAGGGTCACACTACTCTTTCCTCCTGTCTGATTTAAAAATATGTGGCAAAGTCAGAGAATTGGAACAAACCCCTCTTCCCATACCCTGTCTAGCTAATTCAGACCAACTGGGAGAAATCACGTGATGGACAACATATCAAAAATCCAGGCTAAAAAATTGCCAAATCTATGAATAGCAGATATGGGAACCAGCCCAAAACTTGTGTGTAGAAGGGTGACAGATAAAAATAGTGCCCTAAATTTTTCAAAGGTGATTTGAAACCTCCCAAGTATAGATGACCTTGCTACTGAAAATAAGATGACAAGGGCAAAGTTGAAATTGTGACCCCTTTCAGAGGTCTATGGACTTAAACTCAGGTTCAAGAATGAAGGGCTGTTTTTTCCCCCCTCATCAGCAAGCTGCACACAGGCATGGGACATTTCTTTTTCTCTGATAAATTCTTAATACATTCATCCTTCCCCTCTTTTCCTTCCAAGAAAGTAAGGCAGCATCTTAGTATCTTGAATTTTCAAAGCATCCCATTTTCACTTCCCTCCTGCTGATGAAAGCAATGTCCAGAAGACAAGCGGTAGGCTCAGTGTCAAAATAAAATAATAATAATAAAAAAACTCCCACATCATAAACCTTTTTATTTTTCCTGGACATTCTTCATCCTGTCTCTACTTCCACACTGTGCTTGATACCAGTGGGGGTATGGCATGCAGCTACTTTAATAGAAAGTTTTCAAAACTTGCTGGACCCCAAATCAATGAGGTGCAAAGATAAAGGCCACAGAGCTGCTTATTGTTTTATGTTTTTGAGGAGGGAAGAAAGAGTGTGAGAAGAAGTGAAGTTGTTTGTGAATGTCCATTTCTAAAGTTTTTTGCATCTCTTCCATGCCCTGCTGTTGATTAAAATATCTTCAAATGTCTCCAAGCCTCTCTAAGCTGGGTAGGGGGAGTTTGGTGACAATGTGCAACACCATTAGTGAGATTTCTTTTGGTGACAGCAAATGTAAATGTATCCATCTAATTCTCTACTCTCAGGTTTCTGTCTGCAGATGGATGTTAATAATTAGCAGTTGCATCTCCTCCCTCTTTATCAAATTGGATTCTCCATAAATTCATCATTTCCTTTTTATTTTCTCAAAGTAGCAGCAGCTCTGACAGCCTCCCTTTGTTCTTGTGTTTATAAATAATTTATAACACAGAAATATCTCTTCTTAGTCTTAAAACATAAACTAATGGAATAACACAACACACTGCCCAAACTACCTTCCACTTGGGGAGAGAGAAAACCTCAGGGTTGGGGGAGGTGGAAAGCTTCATCCTTAACAAAGGGAGACAGGAAATCATATGGAAAAAAAATTATCTCCCTGAATACAGTTTTTATTTTTTCCCTCCAGATTCTAGCAGTATATAGAAGTTCTACACTCCAATAAGCAAATTATTTTGCAATTTCTTTTCCAAATAGTATACCTTGTTTGAATTCCCAAATATACAATGCATTTCATTAAGCTATGCAGGAAGGAGACTATTATTCAATTAAAACATCCACAGATGCTAAAAATGTGCCATGGTACATTTATTCAACAACTGTATGCTCATAACCCATGCACAATCTTTAAACACCAAATTACAAGGATTTGGTCCAAATTAGCAATAAAATACAATGTGTTTGCCCTCTACTGGGTAGTAATGACTGTGTAGTTTTCCTTGCATACCCAGTGGCCTTGTAGGCAGCTTTATAACTGTTTCATGTAGTCACTAACACAGTGTTATAAACAAATATGGCTAGGCTTTGTGCTAATTAAGGTAAATAGAACAGTGTTGAATCAGTTTGTCTAAGCTAAGATCTTCAGAGGAGGTGGTTTAAATTTTTTTTTCTTATATTGCTCTAGGCTTGCACATAACACCATAGGTGATAACTTATAAGTCATCATTTGCTATCCTGGAAATATATTCAGGTTGTAGATAAATAACCCACCTAACAATGCTAATGCAGAATGTCTGGCATGTAATTTAGATAGGAATCTGAACACCTCCTTACATCAGCTGTTAAGATTTTGCACCGAAGCAGAAATAACGTCTTATCTTCCATCTGGAAATGGGACATAGAACGGTGACACAAGTTATTTACAGAGTTACTGCAAAACAAGAGTGGTAACAGAGTAACTACAAAGCAACTCCCTGGATTACTGCTGCAATATAATGCCAGATAAATAATCGTGCCAGGGTAAATAAATTGGGAGATGCCTTATTTTATAGAGCATAAATGTAACGTGCGTTATTGGGTGTTGGAGCTTTCCTTTGCATGTTGATTTCTGAAGCATCTCTCCAAGTCCTAGCTGACCCTGCAGAGAAACAAATGGGTGCTTGTAATGCCTGTGCAATTTCTACCTCTTAGGAAGTTGGGGGAGGAAACCATGTTCACTGCCAGCGATGTAGCCTCAGTACAGCCAGAAAGACCTAAATACCTTTAGATTTAAACTGATGGAACGAAGAGACTGAATTAGACTTGAGAGGAATTTGGCTGGTATTCTGGGTCAGGTTGTCTCTCACGGTCCCAATTGTCTTACTCTTAGCACATGATTTATTTCCCTCTCTTAAAAATGGGGTGGGATTAATATCCTGACTTGGGGCTTTGGAATGTTTCTCCCCGGAAACAGCAGCCAGTATTATTGGTCGGAGTGATTCAGGCATGAAGCATTGAGGCTAGGCTTCTTTTTTTTTTTTTCTGTCGAGGTACTGGGGGACAAAATAATTACTGGCTTGTACTACAGCCCAACAATTATGAAGAAATGAAATCCGTTCTTTGGCTTAAAAACATTTCTACATAAGTACTGGGGCTCCTCCCCCTCCTACTGGCCCACCCACAGTATATCTTTCCTGGCTCTGCCTTTATCTCTGTTTTTTTTTTTGGGCAGGGATGTAGAAGTATATCTCAGAGAAAAATATTTTTTTTTTATTCAAAGCACAGAATGTGAAATATTCTGGTGTGTACTTTTTTGTTGTTCTCTTGGAAATCGACATAATTAACCTGAAAGAGTGTATATGTGGGGGTGGGAGTGGGGAGAAATAAGGAGGCAGGATGAGAACATTGCCTACTTTGGCATAGAGATTTCATATGAGGAAAGCATAGCGTTGACTTGATTTGCTCAGATTGAGAGAATCGAGAGGAGGGAGGAAGAAGAAAATATCTTGGAATTTATTCAACGATAATATTCAATTTAATGATAGTCTGACATGATCAGAGCGTTTTCCAAAATTCTAGAATTTTCCTAACTGTCTACTGTGCCCTAACACGTAAGGCAGGGCATTTGTCTCTCCATTCAGGTCCTTGTCATCTTGTTAATTCCATACTTAACTAAATGGCTGAAGATGTTTTGGTTAGTAAGGCAATTCTTATTCCCAGATGTATTAAACTGCTATTATTAATTATCTCCTTTGGCCTAACATTATGCCTCTATAACACATGTATTGTCAGGCTCATTGCGATTATTGGAAGGCTGTGCCATACACAAAGGCATGAAGCTTAAAACAATAGAGGCTGCTTATTTGCTAGTAGAAGATGTCAGGTGGAGACAAGCACAGTTGGCTAGAACTGACCTGAAGCTCGTCATAAGGAAATAAGGGTGAGGTGATCACAGGATGGCGTTAACCGTGTGTGAGAGACACACAGTTCTACATGGCAGCTTCCATCATGCATTTCCCATGGAAGAAGAGGGGAAACGGGCTCTGAGTAAATGATGGGTGAATGCAGAATCAATTGTGGTGTATGACAAGACACTTTTTCTCTTTGTTTAATATATAAATCAGGAGCACTTATGAATTGATATTAATTAAAATAATGTATTTGCTTTCTTTCAATAGTAATGTCAGCCTTGTTAAAAAGCGGAACGCTAAATCTTCATTAGACTTTCAATATTAAAAAACTTGCATGAAATATGAATTAACATTTAACTTGTTGCTAGTTAGATGAAAGGAGAGAGAGTGCAGTAGGCTTTTGGCATTGTGGACAAAAGCAGAGGCGGCTTTCCCAAGCCTGGGAATAAGTTGGTCTCCAGAGGTAGCCTGGATCAGGGAATCATCCATCATTACCTTCAAACAGCAGTGACTGCATCCCAGGTGGAATTACAAAATGCTACCACATCCATGGGATTACTTTAATATCAAAAGACTGACGTATGGCCTTCAAAAAGTCTGAACACTAAAATTTGGTTTATAAAGGTCCTTATAACTCTGTGAATACATATTTGAGGATCATGAACAAAATATTCTTGGTTAGAAAAGAAAGCATGAACACATTTCATTTTTCTACCATCTTTTCCACAGGTGGAAAAATTACAGGAAAAACTTAAAAGTATTGTTATTTTTTGTTGTTGTTGTTAATTTGCCATCGAGTCGGACCCGGCTCATAGCAAGCCCTCCTTGGGTTTCCAAGGCAGTATCACTGTGGAAGTAGATTGCCCAACCTTCCTTCCTATATTAAATTTTGGAAGTGAGTGACTTTTTGCAGTGGAACAGGTGAGTCAAACTCTTTTGCTCATTCTACTCAGAGAGATGGGTATTTGATGTCCTCTGATCTTGTTGCACTTTTGTTGTTGTTGTGCACCGTCATTGCACTGTTGTTGTTGTTGTTATTTGCCGTCGAGTCAGCCCTGACTCATAGCGACCCCTCCTTGGGTTTTCGAGGCAGTGTCACTACGGAAGTAGAATTGCCCAACCTTCCTTCCGAGGAGTGGCTAGTAGCCTGAAATTAGAACAGATGTAATTGGATGACCCGCCTGGCACTTCATACCATATCCAGAAGTACATTATGAAACTCAAATGATCTTATCGGCAATGTGTTGTCTTAGGTGAAAGCTGCTCATAAATGTGCTTGCTTATAAAGTATACCATTGATCTGATAATTACCTTCCACCTGGATTTATATGTTTGGAAAATGTGATTGAATTTTGAACCTTTCTCTAGGGGCAGTGCGTACATGCACAGCCAAACCACAAGGTGGTGGTATGGTGTCACCATATTTTTTAAGAACAACAAGGAAAGGGGGTTTGTTTAATGAGCTTGCACTCACAAGCCTGCTCATCTAGTGAACTGTGACTTTTCAAATACCAACCTATTAATGTCAAAGGCAATACTGAAGGGAACAGTTCTGTTTGATTTAAAAAATACAGACAATGTGAAGTCCACTATGGCCTAGTATCTATCACCTATGGGGCTCCATTCATGCCTAATGCTTTATTCAAGCTAAGACCTAGTTTTTATATATCAGATTAATACATATCTACAGCTTTGCACCTTTCTAGTTTGATTTCTTTTCTTTTCTTTTTTTTTTTATCATCAGGGCTCACCGGGGCCATTTTCATTCCCTTACTATAGCATCTGCAAGCAGGTGGATTAGAGATAACTCTCATTGTGCTTTGTTTTTCTCCCGACACTGTCATTAATCATTCCTTAAGCCACACTTCAACTTCTAGTAATCAGGACTGGCTGCTCCTGAGCTGCACAAGAATTGCCTCTCTCAGTGTAATATGGAATTGGAAGCGAATGGCTGAAGCCAGACACCTCTTCTGCATTCCCCATCTATCTCATCATTTAGGTATTTATCCATCCCGGGCTTGTATGGAGAGCACCTCTCTCCTTCCCATGAGGACGCAGATTGCAACAGAGGATCAGATTTGTTACCCAGGCTTTGGGCTTTGATTGTCCCCTTATAAGTTCGGGATTAAAGTGAAATTTCCCACAGGGCTATGCAGGATTTGCTAGCATTTAACTGTTTAACCTGGCTGTTTGTGAATGAGAATCCCGTGGTCAACTATTCCGTAGAGAATATTATGGTAAGCCGAGCTTGAATGGTATACATTCCAGTGTGTTCCCGTAAAGACGGGCGCAGTTGATTCCAATTAACTTCATATCTGCTATCAGTTAGCTGTTTTCATGTACACAGAGAACGGTGAAGCTGAGGTAAAAAAAAAAAAAAAAGAGTCAAATTGTTCCCTTTTGTGAAATATAGATGTCAGTTTTAAATAAATGCAAATCTGCTCCCTCCAAGTTATAATCTCCACTTATGGTTTTTACACTAATTGGGCAGTTAATCAGTCTTGCATTGGGTTGTTTTCTATTTTGTATAGTTTTATTTTCTCTAATTTGTTTACCAATTCTAATCTAGCAAAACTTTGATTCTTTATTCACCAACCCTTGCACATGGCCAAACCAGGAACAGAGTTGTGACTTTATTTACACTTTCTCTATTCATAATGACAAATATGTACTTAGACTGTCTTAGGTTATATGCAGAGATTAAACAGATACAGTTCCCTAAACTTCTTTGTTATTTGCAAAGAGGAAAATTCTTCTAATGTGTCCAAACAAGGCAAATGGAGAGTTGGGGGAAAGATTATTGAAAAATCATCTCCCCCAAAAAAAAAAATCTCCAAATGATCTGTGGGTTTGTTTTTTTTTTTTTTTTGGCTTATTTGTTTGTTTAGATTTGGATCTACTTAAGGGAAGAATTTGAAAGAAGTCAAAATAATTCTGTTACTACTGTTAAGGGGTTTATATTCCCATCACCATAGTTAGTCTCTTTAATGTGAATATATTCTTAAAATGCCAAACAAGACAGTACTCATTTTATGTGCTTTATCAAAAGAAACAGAATGAGGCAATGGAAATATGGAATTTAGCAATCCCCTTTAAGCTTATGGTCAGATATATATTTTGCAAGGGGACTAACCAAATCATTAAGGTTTTTATTTTTTTTTTCCTTCTACAAACCCTCCATTAAAATTTTTTTTTAGCTTAATTTTGTGTTAACAAAAAATAATAAATAAAAAAAGCAAATCACTCCCTTCAGCAGAAATAACTAAGAAAAAAGAAACCCTGTATTTGATTTTAAGAAACATTAGTCATGACAGAATCATACATTTAAAAAAAGGTCTCAAGTGTCTCATTGGCAATCCTTTTGTAATGGCTAGTGTAGGTGGCAAATTGAGCATTTGAGGGGAGGAGAGGGATGGGAAGTTGCGAGGCTACAGTGATCTGTAGCCTAATTTATTTGTTTTTCTGCATTTGAGGCAGATATCCTTTTATTAAGGAGCTGCTTTCAAAGCGGTTGTGATGGACACTGATCTTGGGCCTGGTGGGAGCTTTGCTTGGGGTTATAAAACAGGAACACCGCAGGGTTGGTACTAAATATCTTTAACCCCATTTACTATATCCCACAGAATTAAGGAGACAACTGAGTTAAGGGTATGTGGGGAAAAGTCTCTCTGCCTTTTAAATGAAAGCGAAATCTCCAGATCTACACGAGTAATTTTCAGCTGTGTATTATGCTCCTGAAGTAACCTCTTCATTCCCATTGTTTTAGTGTGAAATCATTTCCTTGGGAGATAATTAGAGTTGCTCCATTTATTACATTAAATGATTAGCATACACTTGAAATGATCCAGTGTATTTTCCTTTATTGCTGATGACTCTTAAATATGGGCCTCCATTCTTAATGGATAAATTAAGGTTGTCTTGGCTCTTTGTAGCCGACTGTGTAGCCAAACAAGAGAGACTTTCTTTTCCAAACATAGGCCAGGTGTGCTGTGACTGAGGTCTAGGTCTGAAGAGATTCTATTCATATGGATGTCCCACCTGCTTCAACAAAGAGCTTGATAACACTGCTTAAAGGTTTTCTCTCCCAACTCCTTAATAAAAATACTTTTAATGACAGTGCTTTATCTGGCATTACTCATCCTATGTGTGGAGTAAGTAAGTTTAACATGAAGTGACCCAAGATCGCATTTCAAAAAAATACCTCACTCGAAAGGCATGCACATTATCTGAATAAGCAATATGCCCAACAGAGCCATGGAAAAATGATATTTTAAGAATTACCGAATATAGATTTCATTTGGATGCAAGTGTTTTTGCTGTCTTTGAACTAACCTGGTTGTGTAGCCGACAGTCACCTAAAATCCACTGGAAAGTTCGGATCAAGCAGCCCCTGCATGCTAAATAGGCAGCGTTGCATACATAATTAGGGAAATGGGAAATAAGCTAAGGACGTCAACTAGTTAATGCATATATTCAGATTTGCACTAAATGATAACAAATGGAAGAGTTAATTTTAGCACAATGTTTGTGAGAAAATTTTAAACCAGTGTTTAGGTACAGGGTGTCAATATGTGCAGATGTAAAGACTAACCACAGTGAAGATTTACCAGTTTTACGTTTGTCCACTCTGTAAACGTGTAAATGTTTAGTAGATTTCATTCTCAGAAGTCCCAGAATTTTACATACAAATAAAATAATTTTAAAGAATATCATCATACATTTTTTTCCTGCAAATTCCACATAGTTTTATAAATTTTGAGGACAAAGAATCACTTTTCTCTTCCACTGAGACATAATGATTGAACACTCTCTTTGTGCTCTTGTTGATCTGTTTATGTATTTATTTTGTTCTAATAGCATCGCTATTTAAAAACAAAAACAGAAACAAAAACTTGAGATGTTGAGGAAGGTTAATAGTTCACAACAGCAACTGGACAATTCAAAAAAGGGAAGGAGAAAGCAGCACTGGGTATGAGGCCCAGACTGGGTGCTTCTATACTGTGGCAGCAGTCACCCATCTTGAATGAGGTCTGTCTGGATTCTGCACTCTGATTTCTCAGGTATAGTGAATAGAGGAATAAGCTACCAGAAATGAGGTATTCTCTTAGCTAGCAAGAAGAGGAATTTAATGCTTCTCTCATGTAATTCATTTAATACTTCTCTCTTACAATTTATGTCCTGGAAACGATTACATAAATTCTCTGTAAACAGTAGCTAGCATTTTACCATCACAGAGCCAATTTAGAAGCACTCATGGAGATCTTTGTATGAGAACTACGGTCTTTAGAAGAGAGACCTGTCAATACTTAGTTGAAGGGAACCTTATATTTTGGTACCAAAATACCAGAATAACAACAATAGCAACCATAATAAAGCAATCTTTTTGTCGTATTTTGTTTCCTGGGGGTGTTGGGTTGGGGGAAGTCTTAGCTCTGCAAGCAATCTGAGCAACCACCAAATTTCTTTTGAAAAGTGTTTTAAAATATAATAAATTAAAAATGATAATGCTCTGGTAAAATATGTAAATGAACTTAGATAATCCTTGTATCTTCCTATTTGCTTAAAGAGAGGAAAACTTGAGATGTTTAATCTTTTATGTGATAACAATGTGCTGTTGTGCTCTGGCTGACAGGTGCTGACTTTGGGAAAACACTATTTCTGAAGACCCACTGTATAATGGCATTATCTCAGCTATATCCTACATTGTCTCCTGAAAACATGCTCCTATTAATGTATATTCAGATGGATACATCATTGTAGGAGAGGAGAGAGCTTTCCAAGCATCCAGTCGTTTTTTATATAAATAATGACTGAGATCCACAGACATGAAGTAGTTCATCTGGAAATAGTAGCAATGCCAAGACTACCACTAGTCCCCTAACTCTCCATCTAGTGGTCTTTCTAGCCCTATGACAATGCAGAATACAATGGAGAAATATCCAAAAATGCTTCCTCTAGCCTCAATCCTCTATTTGGAAATGTTATTTATAAAAGAGAACTTGGGAGCAATCTGGTATGATTAGGTATGATCCTTATTGATGAATATGTCAACAAATATGATTTTATTTCTATGTAACACTAGATTTTATTTAAATTGCTTTAAGTGGATAATGGTCAAATTGTATTACCCTTTAGCAATCATACGAAAGGATCTTTGGAAGATGGCAAATTCAATCAATGTGAAGGCGTTGGCAGTCTATTTATAGTAAACCTATCTTTAATTTCTCTAAGAACTTCTGAGAGCATTGTCAATGCATGACGTTCTGAATTGGAGGAGACGTATTATCCTAAAAGAGTGGTGTAATGTTGTTTAGCTCTGACAGGAGAGTTCTCAGGGTAAGGATGCTTGAAAGTCTTCATCAGTGTCCTTTTAGGAGAAATGATCTTGCACATAATGGAGAGGGAGGATAGGTTTACATTGTACTTTTTTTGTTTGTTTGTTTGTAACTTTGAGAATTTATTTTTAGTATATGTCTCCCTTTCCAAAAAGTTTTAAAAGTACTAATACCAGTGGTGTGGAAGGTTACATTGGCTGAACTCCATCTCTCTCAAACATGTATTCTATTTAAGCAAAAATATCTGATAGAGACCATTTCCATAATTCACAAGAAATCACACAACATAATAGTTTCTAGCATTCCTTTTGTAATAGCTTATTTAAATACTAGAGACTGCAATTCAAATTTCTACTTTTCTCAGACTTCACAGAAATATTTTATTCAATTAATCATATTTTTAGGTTTTATTGTACTGTAAATCACCTTTGATTTCTTAGAACATCAGAAGTAAGAATCAGGTTTGTAATCTTGTAAACTATAGAATTCCTCCCCATGCAATTACTTAAAAACAAATTTAAAACAAAACAAAACAAAACAAAAATAAACAAAAAAGCAATAAATACAAAACAAAAAACAATTTTCTCCAGCAGTAACTTAACAAAGATTCAAATATATTGTTAAAGAACAACTATGTTCTATGGATCATTTTGTATTTTAGATAGTCAATATATTATTTGATATTGAAATTTTATTTAGGTGGAACTTTCGTTTCTCCTGCAGCCTATTGTGATGTGAGGCATTTATGAAGACAATCAGAATTTTTAGTTGATGCTTTATGATTGTATCAAATTAATCCCAGCCCCCAAAACAAATCTGATAAATAAACATGAATTCACAAAGACTGGTTAAATCTTAAGTTTTAATGAACTTACATTTTAGATATCATTTTAAATTTGAAGAAGAATAACTGTCATCATGTGGTTGACACATTTGGGTGGTATAACTTCTCTGTATTAAAAGTTTATCCCAGAATTCATAGGCTAGAAAAGGCTTTGTAGTACTTCTGTGCACTATTAGACAAAAAAGAGAAATAATCTACAATAAAAAAAAAAGATGGTAGCATAATATATGTTAAGTTTATTTCAAAGGTACTTTTAATCATGTACCTTTATGCAAATAAGCGAAGGTATGTTAAGATTAATCCAGGAAAAAAAAGCAATTCAATTACTACAAAGAAGATGACATGAGCTGCCAAAATAAAAAAAAATTCAGACTCTGGTGCTGGTATAGTCTGCTTTTTTGTCTAACTTTTTCCCGGTGAAAATACAGCACTTATAGTAGTTATATGAGCTATTTGACTTTATTATGAAAATGCTGTGGACCTTAAAGGAAAGATTCATGAAAACATACTAGTGTGTGCCTTACTATAATAGAAGTAAATGGCTCCATGGTTACAATACATAATTTAACTATGCAAATACACATTTAGGTGTGCAGTGATTCATCTGTGTGCAGTATCTTGAAATTGTATGAGTAGCTTGAAATTCTTTGAAAGGACTGATTTAAAAAAACTTTTTTGTCTTAAAATGAATAATTATATTGCTTTAGAGATAGTGGTTACTTATTAACTAGGCAGTGATATTTGGAAACAGTAAAGAATTAAGTGAGAAAATATATATTGAAAAACTTCTATGTGGGTTTTGGAGAAATTCTGTAAAGGCATGTACCAAATTACTGGAATTGGTGCAGCTCCTTTTAGAATGTGATACCCATTTACACATTTGTGACGTGTGTAGGTATACACATAGCACCTATGTAACTATTGAATTTATTCAGATATTCTTAATATCAATGAAGATAATCATCTATTTATTGTTCATTTTTCCTTACTCCTAGGAAACTCTAAGATATTTCTTTTAAGATCATGGCAAAATGTTTTTATGTATTGAAACAGAAACATCAAAATTCATTAAGAACAAAGCTCTGGCATATTAATTGGTCTGCCAGTTCTCAGCCTAGTGTGAATTCATCTGCTTGTAAGTCTTGAAAGTAGACATCAAAATAGAAATATTCAGTAATGATTTCCATAGTATTAACAGATTCATTTTTTATTAAAAACATAGTGCTTGATTATCTTCTGAGATCTGCAACCTGAAAATACTGGTCAGCATGCCAGAAAAACTCTTTTCCCTCTCACATTTGATTCCAAATCTATGTGAAGGAACCTCTATTGCTTGCAAAGTTTCAAATGTTATTTGATTTACACACACTTGAAAGAAATATGCCCTTTGAGAAAACAAGGACAAAAATGTCCGAAGACATGGTAAATGTATATTTTCTTAATTGCGACGCCAAAATAGATTACACACAGCCTTGCAAAATCTAAGACATCTGCTTTGTTTGAGGCAAGAAGAGAGACATCTGGGGGCTTGAATGTTTCTTTGTGAGTCTCAAAAGTGTTCTCGTGTGAGTAACCTTGTAGTTAACTAGGCATTTAGTCAGGTCCAGAAAGATCATCCCCGAACTCCGCCTCAGAGGCTTATGGGGGGACCCTGGCCAAGCTGAAATGTCATACCCAAAAGATCATTGAATTCAGGCAGTCTGGGTGAAAGTGTCGTAACTGGGGCAGTGTAATAACAGCCGTCAACCATTTATCTCTCTAGCAATCACAGACCTACACACATGAAATAATCAATGGAGCAGAAAAAAATTTAAAACATATAAAAATAAAAATGTCACCACCCAATCTTCTAGAGTTTTTTTTTTTTTTTTTTTTCTAATTTGTCATCCTATTATTATTTTGAAATGTCCTTAAATGCTGGGCTCTTTCATCCTACAGGAAACCTTTGGTGATTTCACTTGGCATTAGTGGAATACATTCACATTAGAAAAATTTTTAATTACGAGCTGTGTAATTACATTTGACATTGACTTCTCTAACTGAAAAAAAGCCACAATAAAGTAGTTCTTCCGCTGTTTGGTTATACTCCAGAATAATGTTATATGTGTTCAGTCTAGCACAGAACCGTTTATTTGTTCAAAGCTGACTCCTTGATATTTTGGTTTATTTGCTTGTTCATTGGCCAAAATGAGCGCCCTTCTCGTGGTGTTCCCGTCCTCGGTGTGGGAGAGTCTCTACGAGAGTCTCTTTGTAACAGAGTCCAGATGCAGCGTGAGGGCTTGTGCTGTTTGACAAACAAAACCGAGCCCCAAACTGCCTGCGAGTTGTTGATAAATCTTTCTATTGGAATTATACTTGTCTAAGTGGCAGAGATACAAGATTCACTTCTTATTCAGTATTTGAATGTGCGGAAGGCAAATTAATTGCTCTCCACAGGCAGGAATTTGGCAGAGAGAAAGCAGCGTGTTTTAATCGGTCTGTCTAGCTATATTTTAAAGCACCCCTTGCCAAAGTGTGTATTTGTGTTGGCATTGATAGAAAAAAAAAATATGTATGGGACTTGAAAGGTGTTTTGATGGTAGGTAAACACATTTATTTTCACCTGATTCTCTTTTCTGTACTTAACTCTGCCAAAAAGGTAGCAGAGGGGATGGTGCTAGGTGCTTATGGTTGATTCTTTGCATCAGGGGAAATTAAGAACTAAGGGCTTTCTTTCACAACTGCCACATTTAGAATGCCAGTACAGGGTTAATTTAATTAAGTGACAAAATACTCAGAGCTAAAACAATGGTGGAGTTTAGAAAACAGATCCATTTAGCAAATAAGAGGAATTTTGTACTTACCAGCAGAGTGGCTGCAAATGAGCAGTGAA
>NW_006921655.1:5087108-5114047 GCF_000298275.1 Orycteropus afer afer
GGAAACCCAAGGAGGGGTCACTATGAGTCAGATCGACTTGACAGCAGTGAGTTTGTTTTTTTTAATATGTTCATTGTCACCCTTCATAAATAGTCCTAGTGTATCATCATGTGGCTGATTCCTAGTGTGGACAAAAATAGTGGAATAGAAAACTTTATAAGTATCACAATATTCAAATTCAGTGTCAGTTGATTAATAAATCCCTAAGAATAGTTAAATTGGAAAACTTTTGTACTCCTTTGGTTTAGCACGTTTTCCTAATCTTTCTTATGTATCATAGAAAGATCTTGTTCACTGTAAAACACCTGATATTCAAACATCTCACTGTTAATATCTTTCACATTGCAATTTTTTTTTTTTAAATATCATTTTACATTAGTATCCTGTATTTAGTGTTGAAAGCGTCTTCTCAAGCTTGTCTCGTTTTGAAAAAATAAGTGCTTTCAAGGCAGGCAAACTGAGTTACAGGTCTTAGTTGTTAAGTGCCATTGAGTTGCTTTTTGACTCATTGAGACCCTACATGACTGAGTACAAATGCCCCATAGGGGTTTCTAGGCTGTAATCTTTACAGATTGCCCAGTCTTTTTCTGAGGAGCCCTGGGTGAGTTTGAACCATGAACTTTTCAGTGAGCATCTGAGTGCTTAGCTGTTGCACCACCAGGACTCCTGTATGCTTAACTCCTTTGTCCCCAGACTTCTTTGAATGACCATGGAAATAACCACCTCTGCCCTACCTTGTAGTTTACCTCCCAGGTTACAAGACAATGAGACCATTTGACTTACATGCAAGACAACTCTCTTCTCCTTCCCTGACATGATGTAGCATTTGTTAGTTGGCTTCGACTTTTAAAAACGTCAGTAGGCTATAATAGCAGAAAACAAAGTTTTCTGCTTTGTCAGGAAATTAAAAATGTACCAAAATAAAAATAAGTACAAGCAGACTGCTGGGTGATGAGATGCTGGGAATGAGTGAAATTGAGCTCACTGTCTTGACAGTTGAGAGAGCAGACTCTTCAGGAAGAAGAAAAAAAATATTTTTCTATAAATTTAAAGAATTTCTCCAATTATGTCTCTGTAAAGAATACTTTTCTAATGTTTAAGAGAGGTATCCTCTATTACTACATTTATTATAGTGAAATGTAAGAATGCATGAGTGGTGGGTGTTTTGTTGTGACATCTGAACTATTTGTAAATATTGTTCACAGCTTTCTTAGCATATTTTAGCGAGGCAACATTTTAGCAAAGTATAATTTATTGCACATGATATAGATGATGAGCTTCCCAACCTATGTGCTATAGATGCATTTGCACAAAAGAAAACGGATATTAGGCGTATCAGAGCAAAGTAGAAAATTTCAATCTTTGGGTTTGGAGCCCTAAAGTGGTTGTTCAGCCTTAATAAAACCATCTGTGAGGCCAAGATACTGGCTTTTCTTTGGGAGAGTCTCAGATAATAGAAGTGCTAGTGCGGTTGGGGAGAAGACTACATATATATATATATATGTTTCTCTATTAGTGTGCCATGTATGCTATATGCATATGTATATGCATTTTAGCCCAGACAGGCTCCTCTGATTGTGGCATGCAACCCCAACTCCACTTTGCATTTTCTTTCATTTCCCATATGAAAAATATATGCACTGCCTTTGCCTGTGATGGTTCATTCTGAAAAATGTTTGGCTTTTGTCTTACTCTTTTACATTTTCCTCAAAGGGAGAGAAAGGTCTTGGAGTTGGAGGGTATGTTGAGATGGTTTCTTTCCTTTGCTCTTCTCTGCCTGTCTTAAGAAATAGTGAAAACAAATTCTACTTTAGCTAGGTTTTGTTTGTTTGTTTTTATTTTTAAGCTGCATTTTTGGAAGGAATAAAAAGAACTATTTTGAAGGGCTGTTCAGTTTTTAGAATACAAGTGAGCAATGCATTATTTGGGCAGTGAAGCCTGTTTGTTTTCAATGAAGGAGGGCTTGGCAAACTTGATTCCTCTCCCCTCCAATCCCCATCCTTCTTTCTCTTCTCTTTCTCCTCCTCCTGTTTCTTCTCCTCCTCCTTTTCTTGCTCCTCCTCCTTTTCTTGCTCCTCCTCCTTGTGCTGTGGAGAGTTAGATCAGCTTCACATAAAAGCCATAATTATTGAGTACCTACTGTATTCCAGGGAATCCCTGGGTGATACAAATGGTTAACATGCTCAGCTGTTAACTGAAAGGTTGGTGGTTTGAATCCATTCAGTGGTGCCTCAGAAGAAAGGCCTGGAGATCAACCGCCAAAAAGTAAGCCATTGAGAATCTTAGGGAGCACAGTTCTACTCTGACACTCAAGTTGGAACCTGCTCAACAGCAACTGGTGCTATGTTCCCGACCTGTAGTAGTAACTTAACAGTAACTTTATGAGGTAAGTGGGATTATCCCCATTTTACAGAGGGGGAAACTGAGACTTAAAGAGCTAAAGTAAACTTATTTAAAAGTACACAGCCAATGAGGGGCAGCACCAGCATTTGAATCTAGGGTTGTCTGGTTTCAAAGCATATGTCCTTTCCCCTCTACTACAGCGCTTTTAAGGTAAAGGTAAATGTGTCATTTATTATTATAGAGGGCCAGTTATCAACCATGACTGTGAATCAAGATCACCCCTGTGAAATGTTCTGTAAATTCAAGTGCTGGATTCCCACTCCTGAAAATCTGATGTAGTCTGATACAATTTAGGATGGGAAGCTGGTATTACTATTATTTGAAACACCACAGATGATTCTGATGCCCAGAATTAAGAGCCACTGGCATAAGAATGTCTTTCACCCTCCCCAACTAAGAAATAAGACACTTTTTATAAAACAGAAGCTACTTAACTTGGTGTCAGAAGCAATACTTAACCCCCTGCTGTCCAGTTGATTCCAACACATAGCAACTCTGTAGTTATTGGTCTTTAATATAGTCTACATACTGTTCTGTCTACATTTCCATATATATATATATATATATATATTTGCATGCATTTTCTATGGTAGAAAAAATACAGAATGGCCATTGGTAATTGCTTTTAGAGACAATTTGTCTGTTGAAGATAACCACAACCACAAGCAAATGATGAGCTGTGGGTTGAAGGCATTTACCAAGTCCCTGTTACAGAAATAATGCTACAATTTCCTCAGCTGTTAGATTTATTTTAATTTAGTGTCATTCTCAGAGATTCAGAGAGTGCATAGCTGATTCTCAGAGGCATCTTAGAGGCCTAGGTAAGAAAGCCTTATTTGCCTACTGAGTCCATATTTTCTATTCAGTTAATTAATTTCATATTATATTCAAGGTAAGGCTGACTAGAACCCTTCTTTTAACTATGTAGAAGGGTTGGATTTTGCTTGCAGTATGCATTACTAAATCATATACTATTTATTCTAGGACTGTTCATGTCCTGCTTACACCTGCTTTTGGACACTGAACAATCTTGAATGCTGTACTATGTTTCTATAATGAATTTTCTGAATATGGGCTAAAGTAATTCTTTTCCACATTCTGTTAGCTAATGGTTTGTGCCAAAAAATTAACTATAGTGTGAAAAACTAGAAGAATAGGAGAATGTTTAGCTTATGGCTTACTAAAACTGGAAAAAATGATACATATAGTTGATTTCATTTACCTTAGTGCACCTCCTGTCTACAGACCTATTTGCAGGTGATGAATATAACTGATCTCACAAGGATTACCCAAACAGCAACTGAGAAAGACATCTTTAGAAAATTCTGATCTTAACCCCAAAGTCTATTTACTCAGCAATATTGAAATAAAATTAAAATGGAAGGATTTTCTTAAAAAATATCAATAAACCCATGGTGTCATTCCTTCTCTGATATAAGTATGTATTATTTTATAAAATAAAATTAGCTATTTTATAAAATATTCCTGGTAGTTTCAAGCGGCATGCACTATGTATATCCTATACACATATCTTAGTTAAAAAGATTATTTGATGAGATTTTACAATGAAAATGATCCATCCCAGTCTTAACCTCCTTTCTCTGGCTCCTCACCCCCTACCTCCCCAGAAACAAAGGCATAAATGCCGAAGCAGCAGAAACACATCTATCTCTGTAACAGAGGAGTGAGTGATTCTGCATGACTGTTCCTAATGGTACCAGCTCAGATCTCTGCCTGGCTGAACCCAGCAAAGACCCAATGATTCATGGATGACTTTCAGACATTCTCTCCCTCTTTCTAAGTGAAAACACACATTGAAAAAGACCCTTAGTTTATATATAAAGTATAAGCAGCAAAGGTATGCTGTCTTAATTTTCAGTCTCACTCTCAAGACAGCCTCCATGGCATCAGTATTAAAGCAGGAACCAGGACTACATTTTCCTATTCGATAATAAGCTATGGAAGTTGCATGGGGTCGAGTCTCTAGGAAATCCCCTCTTTCTTTGAAAAAATGTCATTGGTAAGATAGGAGATTGGCACCACAATGAGCAAAATATAGTGCGGGCTGATACGCATTGTCAGGTAGAATTTGGTTTGAGACACTGACTTTTGTCTGCATGGTGTCTCCGTTCCAAAGATGGAAGATGCAAAATTGCAAGTTTCCTATCTCTGGTTAATGTGGTCTATACAACTGAATAATGTATAAGGAGATGTTCCTTTGATAATGTCACAATTATTCATTGTACAGCCATAAACTCAAATATTCACATTAACAGCTAGGTATTATTTTTCTTCTCTGAAATTAAGTGAGCGGCATCAGTGGTCATAAATGAGAGCATTCATCAAAGGCGGAGCCATGGCAGAGGATTAAGTGAATGCTGATGAAGTGTCCAGATTCCCATAACTTGGAATGGAGCTGCATTCAGCATTCCTTTATTATCCATCTGCCACATAACAAAAAGTCTCCTATATTTAATGCAGGTTTGCCCTAGGCCACGTAATAGGATTAGGAATAATTTCTACAAATTTACAAAAACAAATCACATGGGAAGGCTTAGAATTTGCTAATAATTTCTCCATAGCTGGGAGATCAAAGGGATGTAAGAGTCCCTAGCCAGGCGGTAGTTTGACCCTGGCCAGGCTTTTTTAATGAAAGGGTTAATCTTCTCCGAGGTGACCATAGAGGAGCAAATAGTGTGACCAAAGGCAGATTCAGGCCCCCAAAAAAACAAGGAAGAAAATAGTCTGAAAAGTACAACAGCAAGAAAACATTTACAGAATCACACTACATTTTCTGGTTTGAAAAAATAAAACCGCCAGACAAAGGAAGGGGCCTGGCTGAGAAACGAACTCAGGAAAGATCAAAAACCTTCACCATTGCCTTAAGGAATAAAAGAAATTAGACTGCTTGCTTCTCCTTTTTAAAGTTCTCCCTTTGTGGTCAGGTAAGAACTGCCATCTCTTAGCCCACTCATACTGTTAGTGTACTTAAGGAGGAGCTGTCCACCTGGCTGAGGTCTGCTAGTACGGGAAGCCAAACCATTTGTAAGACAGGCCCATTTCAGAGGCAGCAATTTATAGATAGATTGGGATAGAAAATCATGAATTCTTACATGGACTTTAGGGCAGATGAAGAAAAACAAAGGCGTATCAAAAAGGATAAGCTCAGCTAGGACTAATGAATGGCATTGCACTATTTTTCAAGTTCTTTCTTACTAATCTGAACAAGTAGCAACCTGTAGGCCAGACTTCCTATTCTTCCTTTTCTCTGCTTGGGGCTATAAGGATGTAACCAGAGCTTGGCCCTGCTCTTCTTCCTAGAAACTGGTTATGGAAACTCTTTGCCAGCTTGTGTTCACTTGTTCTGAAAAGAGCCTGAACACTGTGCTGTGTTTCTCCTTTATCTATCATGCTGTTCTTCAAATGGAGGGTTTAAATATAGAATCTAATGCATGAGAGATGGTGAATAATTTAATAGTATCATTGAAATGTGACTTGGCCCTTTAACTGAAGTGAGACGTTCCCATTACTTCGACTCTCAACCTGGTGGTTGATTTGGCTAGAGTGAGATCAATGTTGCTTATCCATCTACCTCTATCACCTGTTGGTCTATTAAGACTAAAGCTGGAGATGGAGGTTAAGGTCCTTCTTGGGAAGCTCATGTGAAGACACTGGCTCATTTTCTTTCTGAGTTACACCATTTTTTCCACTCTTACCTCCTAATAAGCAGGCTTGTGAGTGATCCTGTTCTTCTTTTCATGTAGAGGTCAGAAGACACCAACTTATTTCCCTAGACCCTCCACTTCTCTCACTCTCTGACCCAGGATCAAGGGAAAACTGATCATGGAATTGGATCAGGGTCTCCTTGAGGCTGGTGGAGTATAGATACACTTTCTCAACTTGTTTCCTGCCAGTATGTCCATAAGATTCCAGATTTCATTGTATCAGCAGTGTGGAAGGATAGTTGGTTTTTCTGGATGAAATGGCAGATCTGAGAGAGGAAATGTAGACTGTCATGGTACCCATAGGTCTATTCATTTGTAGGATGTAGGGAGTCTTATGGTCACAACTAATAAATATTTCAGTAACAAGAGGTCAAATTATGATTTATTCTTGCTGAGACTGTTTTCTGATATTTAGTAAGTGCTTTGCCTATATGAAGGAGCTCTGGTAGCACAGTGCCTCAGGCTTTTGACTGCTAACCAGAAGGTCGGTGGTTCAAGCCCATCAGCCACTCTGTGGAAAGAAGAAGGAAGGCTACCTCAGTCAAGACTCAGACTCAACTGGGTATATGAATCGAGGCAGCATCTTCCCTTCAGAGTATCTCTTTGTGTCCACGATTTATCTGGATGTTTGTGGAATTTTGTGGAATGGTCTGATGGTAGGTGCTAGGGATGGTATGGGGAAGGAAACTGTTTGGAAGTCATATTTCAGGGGAAGTATGATGGTGCAGGGCCAGGCTGTGGCTCATTCTGTTGTGCCTATATAGGGTCACTAGGAGTCAGAGATATGAGTTGGGTACGACTCGAGGGCACGTCACAACAACAACAACAACAGCAAGGAGTCAGAGATGACTTGATGGCACTTAACAACAAAAATATGATGATGAAGGGTAGGGATAGGAATAGGGAGTCATATTTTAGGGGAAAGATGAAAGAAAATAAAGGGCCTGTTCTCTGTAAAGGAAGGTGGATTTTGACAAGGGCAGTAGTAGGTAGGGCTCTTAAGCTGCCTTTATTCTCCTTCCTTCTCACCAACACTAAAGGGATGGTAGTGTTATTTCTCCTGTGTCCTTTGGTGGGCACATAGAGCATGGGATTCCACTCTGATGGGCAGCAAGGCAGCAGCTGAGCTTGGCTGATGGCCGAGGAATGGCAAGGCTTGTCTGAGAGAAAAACCTGTCTCATAGAGGTCTGAAATACTCTGGGAATCTGAAAATGCTCCAAATCGCCACTACACAGAAGCAAAGAGGGAAGGAGGCACCACTGGCTGCTGTGACTCAGCAGTATTCAGTACCCAGATGGTGACAACAATGACAAGTATTGTTGAAGAGGTTGGGGATGGAGTGCCAGCTGTCAATATTCCAGTCAAGACTTCAGAATTGGTTAACAAACAAACAAACAAACAAACAAAATCTCACAGCCATCAAGTAGGATCTGATTCATAGTGACCCCTCCTTGGGTTTCCAAGGTGGTATCTCTATGGGAGCAGATTGCCCAGTCTTCTTTCCGAGGAGTGGCTGGTTGGTTTGAACCTCCAGTCTTTTGGTTAGTAGTCAAGTGCCTGACGCATTACATCACCAGAGATCCCTCAGGATTGGTTAGCCAGGACCAATTCAGGAAATCACTGAACACAAGTAGTTTGCATTCTTAAGTCGTGGAGTGAGTATTTAAAAGTCTGATAGTCCAAAAGTCCAATCACTATAGAGCTTCCTTAAACCTGTTTCTCATCTGAAAAATCAAGATTGTATAACACTTGCATAACATAGCAGTTATGAGGACATATTTTAAATCTTTCAAATCATGTACGTAAAGGTTTTATCACAGTGTTGTTGTTATGTGCCGTTGAGTCAGACTCAACTCATAGTGACCCTTCCTTGGGTTTCCGAGGCAGCATCACTACAGAAGTAGATTGCTTCATCTTCCTTCCGAGGAGTAGCTGGTGGGTTTGAACCGCCAGCCTTCTGGTTAGCAGTCAAGTGCTTTAGCCACTATGCTACCAGAGCTCCCTGGAATATAGTAAAGCCCTCAATAATAAGTAGCTCCCTGAAAGTTTAACAATTTGTTATTGGTATTTGGGGTAGGGTTTGAGTAAATGGAGCATGAAGCTACTGAGACTTGAATGTTAAAGTTAAATGGCTCCATTAATGTCATAGATTGGGAGAACCTAGGGCATTCCAGTTAATTATTTCCCATCTTTGTTGTTGTTGTTATGTGCCATCGAGTTGGACCCGACTCAAAGCGACCCCTCCTTGGGTTTCCGAGGCAGTATCACTACAGAAGTAGATTGACCCATCTTCCTTCCAAGGAGTGGCTAGTGGGTTTGAACCACCAGCCTTCTGGTTAGCAGTCAAGTGCCTTAGCCACTATGCTAGCAGAGCTCCTACATTGCTCCATTTTCACTTTACTCAGAACCAGAAAGTTTGAAGTGAGGGAACTCTGTGGAAGTCACAAATAAAATGTTTATGTTGCTATTTTGTGGTGGTGTAGAGATCCAGTACTGTGTAGTTTTTTATATCAGCCTGACTATGTTATTCATTTTTGTTAAATGCATGCCAGCAATATCCTGCCACAATGATTTCTATAAGCAAATAACCTCTGAAATAATTAGGGACAGGGATATAATGTAGTTTATAATGTTGCTGTTGTCTGCCATCGAGTCAGACCTGACTCATAACAATCCCTCCTTGGGTTTCCAAGGCAGTATCACTATGGAAGTAAGTTGTCCAACCTTCCTTCTGAGGAGTGGCTGGTGGGTGTGAACTGCCAGCCTTCTGGTTAGCAGTCAAGTGCCTTAGGCACTATGCTACCAGAGCTCCTATAGTTTATAATAGTAACCAAAATAATTCATATAAAGAATTGCTATAGATACGTTTTCATACACACCTACTGTCTGGGACAAAGGAGCCCTGGTGGCACAGTGGTTAAGTGCTAGCTGCTGAGAAGTTGGTTTGAACCCACCACGTGCTCCATGAGAGAAAGATGTGGCAGTATACTCCCTTAAAGATTACAGCCTTGGACACCCTGTGAGGGAGTTCTACTCTTCCCTATAGGGTCTCTAATGAGTTGGAATAGACTCAATGGCAACAGGTTTAGTTATTTTGTTTTTGGTATTCTCTGGGACATGTTTTAAATCTTTCAGGTGTTCTGAAAGTTATCTTTTAATCAAGGCATTATGAAAATTCTCTTCTTCAGAGCACTCCCATTTACTATTTAAATTATACTGGGTAACCCAGGTGAAGATTTATTTGCCTTGTTAGTGATTTGTAATCAGGGATTGAGAAACAAACCAACAAACCCCCCTGCCCATGTTGATATTGAGTTGAATAGAGTAGATAGAACATGGGCTTTCTATTGAGTAGTGACCCCATTTGTTATAGAGTTACAGAGTAGAACCTCCCCATAGAGTTTTTTGGCTGTAATTACAGATTTATCTCTGTAGTTACAGACAAATCACTAGGCCTTTCTTTCATGGTTTGCTGGGTGGGTTTGAACTGTCAACCTTTAGTTTAGTGGTTGAATGCAAACCATTTGCACTCCAGGACCTTTAAACATAAAAATCTTGTGTCCAGCTATTTAAAAATATGTAGTACTTGGTCCCACACCCACAGATTCCGATTCAGTAGGGTCTGTGGGGCTGCCACCGTTTCTACCACATTCCCTGGGTAATTCTGATGCATATCTCCAGTTGAGAACTTTTGTAATAGAAGTAACTACAATAACAGAAATTGATTGTTTTTCATTTATGAAGCAGTATGATGTGCTAGGCTTCACACAGTTCTCCTGGATGGCAGTGCCTGTAAGACCATCCATTTTAAAGTTAAAATGACTATGAAGCATCCATATTTGTGTCTGTGTCTCTTATTTTCCAGTCTCTTTGAGACAAATTTGGTATGAGTGGTAAAATGAAGTGGTGATACAGCAAACTGGTTCACTTTATGTAGTTTCATTAAGACAAAAATATTCCTTTTCAATGTGACTTCTGAAAGAGTGTAGTTTATACACACTTTGGATTAAGGAAACCAAAAAAAACCAAACTCACTGCTGTCAAGTTGGGTCCCCCTCATAGCGACCCCTCCTTGGATTTCTGAGGCAGTATCTCTATGGAAGTAGATTGCACAATCTTCCTTCCAAGGAGTGGCTGGTGGGTTTGAACCACCAGCCTTCTGGTTAGCAGTCAAATGCCTTAGGCGCTATGCCACCAGGGGAAAGACAATAAGGAGTGGCAGTATTTCTGGGAGATGCTATACATCATGAGAGGTGATATGAGAAGGAAGTGATGGAGCTGAGCTTTCATTTTTGGTTTGATGTTCACATCAGCTCTGTCTGCTAAGATCATTGGTAGAGCTAGCAATGATGATATTTTGGATTTGTAAATAACCCATTTGCTTAAAAATGACAATGCATAATTTTGTGGAAAATGGGATTTTTTCAGATTAGAAGGTTAAATTGTTATCCTTTAATACCAGTAGGAAGTAAGCCTGGTTAGCAAGGTGTTACAAAATCTTTAAATCTCCTAAATAGGTTTTCTAGGATGCAGTGATGAAATGATAGCTTACTGTGCAGAGTGGAAGATCCAATTATCCTTATTCAAGAATTTTATCTTTTTTTTTTTTTTTTTCCTGTCCTGCTAGCAAACTGAAACAAATATCATTTGATAGAAAAGGTTGCTTCTGGAATGGATGAGAAGGTGATCTGTCTATGACATCTGTCAGCCCGTTGATCTCTTGGGTTGATTCAGGACAGTCCTAGAATGGAATCTGAGGATAAGTTTGATGCTGTACAGCTTATGGCATAAGTTTGCATTGAGTAGGTTGGCTTAAGGACTAATTGCCTCAATCACACAGCACCTTTGAAAACTTTAGATCCTTATGTTATTTCTCTGGAGAATCTACCTTAATCCCCACCTGTTAATCCTTTAAGAGATTGTGCATGGTTTATAATCTATCTATCTATCTATATTATAAATATATATATATTTCAAAGTATAAGGCAATGAATCTAGTACCCCCATCTAATATCCATTTTTACTTAAAATGAATCAATGCCCCAAAGTTCTCCAAGTAGAAACTGGCTGGGATCTCACATCACCATCCCTCCCCCACCAAATACTCAACCCAAATATTACAATATAATTGAAATTAGATTAAAAAATTAAATGACATTTTGCGAACTATTTAAAAGGGTCAGCCATGTGTTTGAGTGCTACAAGATTAACCTTTGCTCATTTGGGAAAATGCAGCCTTCAATAGGAATTCTGTGGCTGGGGTTGCACTTGCTAAAAGTTTAAAACAGTAATTTTTTCCTAAGAAAGGTCATCTTGAGCTAAAATGTCAAATAAATTATTTAGATTACTGAATTAGAAAAGTGAAGATCTGACAGGCTGAATTTTTTATGCACATTAGCCACAGCCAGGGTCTCTCTATGCTCTTTTTATTAGGTAAAGTGCACCCCCTTGCCTCTTATTAAAAATTTCTCCATTTAGTCCAATACACTTTCTTTGATAGATAGCTGCCGCATTTGAGCATCCAAATACATGAGGCTGCTGAATTCATATGGCTATATTCATTTTACATGCCTCCTATCTGGATTCTAGGTGAAGTACATGGTTCACAGAGAAAAGAACATACACACTAGCACATGCACCAATAAATTTGTGTATATGTATGCATTCAAACACGTGCCAATATATACTCAAGGATGCATGTAAATATACATACATATATATATTCTTTATGTAAGATAACCTTGGACTTCAGTAAAATAGAAATGCTCTCCAAGGTTACATAGTATGTTCCTAATAAGGAATACCTTCTATTACCAGAATGTTTCCACTTAGGAAATAGTACTTAACAAAAAAAAAAAAAAAAAAAAAAACAATTTATTGCCATCGACCAGGATCCCACTCATAGTGACCCTTCCTTGGGTTTCTGAGGCAGTATGACTTAAGACGTACCCTACACTATACTGCCTCACTAATGCAACAAAGAAAACCCATTCCCAGATAGAATTATAACCAAAAGTACTTAACAAAAAAAAAAAAAAAAAGCAAATGGCTTTGTGAACATGTGACCTAAGAAATTTGCCTAGAAGCAAGGATACTCTTTGAAGGAGCCTCTAGGTGCCACTGCCACCTTGGGGAATATGGTGAATGGTGAAATGGTTTTTTTCTTTAGAGCACTCTGAGACTTGCAAAAAACTTTCTTATGCAAGTTGGTGGTGTTGGTAGTAGTTCTATTTTACACATGAGAAAATTGAGTTATAGAGCTGTCAAAGGCAGTGATAGGGCTTGGGTACTATCACAGACTTCCAGATTTGAGTCCCAACACTGGCTCCTGGCGCCTTCACCACCATGATGTCTATGTCAAATCTGTGGTTTCTTAAGCAGAGGAATTCTTTTGACTATTACTTGAATGTTTTGGTGCCTACAGGTTGAAATATACATGACATTTCCAAGTTTCTTTATTTCTTTTATACATATTATACAGAGTATTCTGTATCTCTGTAAAGCTTCTGGTTTCTCCTTCTTCTATTTTAGCTTATATATGGAGCTCTGGTAGTATAGTGCCTAAGGCACTTGACTGCTAACCAGAAGGCTGGTGGTTCAAACCCACCAGCCACTCCTTGGAAGGAAGATGGGGCGATCTACTGTGATAGTGCCTCAGAAACCCAAGGAGGGGTCGCTATGAGTCGGGTCCGACTTGACAGCACATAACAACAACAACAACAACAACAACAACAACATGTTTTACCAACCACTCAACTCAGAGAATGTTGTTGGTTGTGCCATCAAATTGACTTTGACTCATAGTAACCCTATGTGACAGAGTAGAACTGCATAGGGTTTCCTTGGCTGTAAACTTTATGCAAGCTGATTGCCAGGTTTTTGTCTTGTGGAGCCACAAGGTGGGTTTGAACTGCCCCCTCTTAGCTAGCAGCCCAGTGTTCAAATGTTGCATCACCAGCACTCCTTACTTTCTGGAAATACTGTTGCTTTTCATGTCTATCTCAAGAAATTTTTTTTTTACTTGGCTGAATAAACTAAGGCTTGTTGTTGTTGTTGTAGGTGCCATTGAGTCAGCTCCAACTCATAGAGACCCTGTGTATAAGAGACAAAACACTGTCCAGTCCCGCACCAGCCTCACAATCCATGCTATATCTGAGCCCATCATTGCAGCCACTGTGTCAATCCATCTTGTTGAGGGCCTTCCCCTTTTTCACTGACCCTCAGTTTACCAGGCATAATATCCTTCTCCAGGGACTGGTTCCTTCTGACAACATGACCAAAGTAGGTGAGATGAAGTCTGGCCATTCTCGCTTCCAAGGAGCATTCTGGCTGCACTTCCTCCAGGACAGATTTGTTCATTCTTTTGGCAGTCCATGGTACTTTCAAATATAAATATTGTACAAAATTGGGGTAGAGCTGAGATTGCAACTCAAAATTCAGAGCTTCTTGGTTCTAAATCTGTGGTTGAATTATGTCAATTTCTTCCCCACATCTTCCTTTCATTAAAAATATTCATTTTTTTTCTCTATTATTCTTTTTTCTTCTTCCTTCTATCTTTGCCTGTCCACTGACCACTCTCTCTCAGATTATGTCTTGTATTTCCTGTTCTCCTTGTGGGACAGAGCTTTATGATTAGTTTGGCTGATGGAATGGGAGCAGAAATGAAGTGTGACACTTCTGGGTTGAAAAAGTCAAAAGCCATCATGTGCCATATAACTACTTTTGCTATTGTCATGGCAATTGTGGATTAGTTTTTGAATTATATGGTAGAAATAAAATTTTGAAGTTGACTATGTGGAGCTGCTCTGGAGAGGTACTAGTACGCATAGTGAATTAGCAAGGGTAAAACATTAACTTTTGTTGGACTAATCCTTTGAGGTTTTGTAGTTGTTACCACATAGTATCCTAGCTTATTCGGATGAAAACAGATTAAGAGCATCTTTTTTGTTCAGAATTGTATTTTCAGTAAATATGCATTCCTTCTTGACTCTTTATCCTTATTGGTATTCTATTATATGTGTCCTCAATGATTTTTCTCTGTAACATACATAATGCCTATTCTTGACCTCTTCTTCTGTGCAATAAAAAACCAAGAAGTATTCACAGACACACACACACACACACACACGTTATATCCCAATATTTCTTCCACCTATTTGAAGAGACGTCCTGACAGCCGTAGAATTTACAAATGTCCAATTCTAGAGAAAGAGTTCAAAAAAGAAGAAAATGAAAGGATTGTAAATGTCTATAAGGAGCCCTGGTTATGTAGTCATTAAAGCAGTTGACTGCTAATCAAAAGGTCTGCAGTTCAAATTCACTAGCCACTCCACAGGAGAAAGAAGACACAGCTGCTTCTGTAAAGATTTACAGCCTTGGAAATTCTATGGGAGTTTCTCTGAGTCAGAATCAACTCGATAGCAGTAGGTGGATATTCCTTTCATATCACAAAATAAAGACATATTACTTTACTCATGATCCATTGGATCACTGGAACTTGGAAAGCATAGGTGTGAAATGATCTTTAATTTGAAAGCATTTGAGAAGTCGTCTAGGAATTGCTGGGCTCTGAATACAATTTTTCAAATATCATCTGAATGTTTGGCATGCAAATTACACTAACGTTAAGAGCTTAAAAAATTGGCTGATGTAATCTAAAGGATAGCTCAAACTTTCCCAAGCTCAAATTCTTTACAGAGGAGTAATATTCTCTCAGAGATAATGTATTTATAAGCAATATTTTTCAGGCTTTTGTGACCTAAGCTTGTGTGTGTGTGTGTGTGTGTGTGTGTGTACTTGGTAGTTGGGTATAATCTTGATTAAACGGGATTCCCTAAAGGCAAAGATAAGGGTATTTCCTATCCTTTGGTCATGATTTCATTCACAAATGACATTTCCATAATATGTTCTCCAGGTAACCTGAAAGATGTTCTGTCTTCACCTGAAGGGATGTTATCTCTGTTGTTGTTGTTAGGTGTCATCGAGTCGTCTCTGACTCATAACGATCCTATGCACAGCAGAACGAAACACTGCCCGGTCCTGAGGCAGCTCCACTATTCTTGCTATACGTGAGCCCATTGCCACTGCCACCGTTTCAATCCGTTTCATTGAGGGCCTTCCCCTCCTTCGTTGACCCTCCACCTTACCAAGCATGACATCCTTCTCCAGGGAATGGTCCCCTCTGATAACATGACCAAAGTATGTGAGATGAAGTCTGGCCATTCTCACCTCCAAGGAGCATTCTGGCTGCACTTCCTTCAGGACAGAACTGTTAGTTCTTTTAGCAGTCCACGGTACTTTCGCATTCTTCACCAACACCACAGCTCAAAGCATCAACTCTTCTTCGGTCCTCCTTATTCATTGTCCAGCTCTCACATGCATATGAGGTGATTGAAAATACCATGGCTTGTGTCAGGTGCACCTTAGTGCTCAAGGAGGTATCTTTGCTCTTCAGCATTTGAAAAAGGTCCTTTGCAGCCAATTTGCCAAGTGCTATATGACATCTGATGTCCTGATTGCTGCTTCCATTGATGTCAATTGTAGAACCAAGTAATGTGGAGTCTTTGGCAATTTCAATCTTTTCTCCATTTATCGTAATGCTGCTTATAGATCCAGTTGTGAGGATTTTTGTCTTCTTTATATTGAGATGTAATCCATATTGCAGACTGTATTCTTCAATCTTCATCAGTAAGTATTTCAAGTCATCCTCACTTTCAGCAAGCCAAGTTGTGTCGTCAGCTTATCACAGGCTGTTAATAATTCTTCCTCCAATCCTGATGCCATGTTCTTCTTTATATAGTCCAGCCTCTGGGATTATTTGCTCAGCATACAGATTGAATAAGTATGGTGAAAGGATACAACCCTGACACACTCCCTTCTTGATTTTAAACCATGCAGTGTTCCCTTTTTCTGTTTGAATGACAGCCTCCTGGTTTATGTACAGGTTCCTTATGAGTACAAGTAAGGGTTCTGGAATTCTCATTCTTCTCAATGTTACCCACAATTTGTTATGCTCCACACAATCAAATACTTATGCATAGTCAATAAAACACAAGTAAACATATGGTATTCTTTGCTTTGAGCCAAGATCCATCCTACATCAGCAATGATACTCCTAGTTCCACATCCTCTTCTGAAACGAGCTTGCATTTCTGGAAGTTCTCTGTCAATATACTGCTGCAACCATTTTTGAATTATCTTCAGTAAGATTTTACTTGCATGTGGTATTGATATTGTTTAATAATCTCCACATTCTGTGGGATCACCTTTCTTTGGAATGGGTGTAAATATGTATCTCTTCCAGTCAGTTGGCCAGGTAGCTGTCTTCCAAATCTCTTGGCATAACCAAGTGAGTGCCTCCAGTGCGACATCCATTTGTTGAAACATCTCAATGGGTATTCCATCAATTCCTGGAGCCTTGTTCTTCACCAGTTTCTTCAGGGCAGCTTCAACTTCTTCCTTCAATACCATTGGTTTTTGATCATATTCCACCTCCTGAAATGGATGAACATTGATCAGTTCTTTTTGGTACAGTGATTCTGTGTATTCCTTCCATCTTCTTTTGATGCTTCCTGCATTCTTCTGTATTTTGCTCACAGAACCTTTCAATATTGCATCTCAAGACTTAAATTTTTTCCTCAGTTATTTCAGCTTGAGCAATACTGAGCGAGTTCTTCCTTTTTGGTTTTCTAACTCCAGATCTTTGCATATTTCATTATAGTAATTGGCTTTGTCTGCTTGAGCTACTCTTTGAAATCTTCTGTTCAGCTCTTTTATCTTGCCATTTCTTCCATTTGCTTTAGCTACTCTTCACTGAAGGACAAGTTTCAAAGTCTCTTCTAACATCCATTTTTTTTTTCTTTCTTTCTCATATTTTTAATGACCTCTAGCTTTCTTCATGGGTTGGATGATTTGTTGCAATGGACCCACAGAACTCAAAGATTATGGGGTTTATAATGGGGTTTATACTCACAATTACGGGGTTTATTAGGAAAGCAACAGGTTACAATTCAGGTTCAAGAACAGTCAGGATACAATTCTTTGATCAGGGCTGCCCCTTTGTCATGTCTGCAGGTATTCCTCTCTTAGGACCTTGGCCTCAGCCGGCCTCTGCCCTGCTTGGGTAAGTGTTACAAAGCTCTTTAACTCTGCCAATAGGTGCACCTCATTCCACCAGCAATCTTCCTGCCCAAAGGCACTCAGCTTTCTCTCTCCATGGGCCAGGAATGTCATCACTCTATCTCATGCTGGTCTTTTAGTTCTGCTGCGTCTGCTGCTACTGTCTCTCTGCTATCTCTCTTTGCCACAGAGGTCCAGTACAAGGATCTTGAGTCTAAGGATGTGCTCCACTAATGCTTCTTCATTCTTGATGACAGTGAGATCCCACTTTCCACCTCTGGGATGGCTCATTTTAAGCCTTGCGAGATGGCAAATTTTAAGTCTTGTGAGATGGCAATTGACCAATTCCTATTTTAAGGTTCCATGCACCTTATTTGCACAGTCTTATCCCCAAAAGAGTTCCATGTACTTTATTTACATTATTAGCAAGCTATCCAATCCCCTTGGTGGGCCAGAAGCATCTCCCATTTGCATAGTTTTACCAAAAAATCTGGTGGGAGTCACAAACACCATGACTAGAAGAGCCATACTAAATAACTCACTGGACCTCACAAGTAATGAAAACAAGCTAGGGCTCAATGCAGCAGAGGATTTGGAGAATGAACAATGGTCAGGAAAGGGAAAGCTGAGACCAGCACCCCAAAAGAGGGTGAATCCATATATTTCTGGAGCTAAGTATGTGAAATTAACATGTTGCTGGAACAGGGCAATGCTTTCTTTCTTTCTTTCCTTTTTTTTTTTTTAATTGTGCTTTAGGTGAAAATTTAAAGAGCAGAATTTGTTTTACATTCAACATTTCTTGTACATTTTGGTTTCACTCCACAGTTACCATCCCCAAACCTAACCCACTCTCCTCCTCTTCCTTCCCAGTAAACTTCCCCCCAGTCCCTGTACCCTTCATAGTTATGCACTCCTGTGTGTCCTGCTTTTCTTCCGTGTGAACATTGCCCCTCTGGTGCCCCATGGCTAATTGCTCTAAGGGATGCATTTCCATAGAGTATGTGGGTGCATCGCCCTGGGTTTGTGTGGTCTGTGTGTACATCATATTTACTATTGGGCTGAGAGCCAGGTCTTGGGAGTGAGTTTTTACCAGGCCTGAAGTGTATCCCAGGGCCATAGTCTTGGGGGTCCCATCAGACTCCATCTGACCAGTAATTCTGGTCATTATTGTGTTGTTGGATTTTGTTCCACGTTTTTCCTCCTACTCTTGCCAGGATCTCCAGTTTTGATCCCTTCCCAAGTGGTTGGCATTGGCAGCTGGGCACCATCTAGTTCTTCTGGTCTCAAAGTCCATCATATCCTAGGGCTGATTGTTTCCAAATGCCTTTGGTGGCAATTTACTTCCATAGTGATACCACCTTGGAATCCCAAGGAGGGGTTGCTATGAGTCGGGTCCAATTCGATGGTACATAACAATAACAACTTCACTTCTGACTTTAGGAGATCATTAGCTGCATCTTAGATGGCTGCTCAAAAGCTTTTATGACCCCAGTTGCTACAATTCATGTAGGTTGTGGAACAAGATTTTTATGTATTTTGTTGTGCCAAGTGAATTTGGTGTCCTCCAATACTATGGTCCTGTGTCAGCAGATCTGTTGAATCTGTCTCCCACAGTGTCTGGCTGTCTATGAGGGATTGCTCTATGTCTGTCTTCCGTTGCTTCTGTAATTCTTGCGGGTACTTTGTATTACTAGTATCTGTGCAAGATTAGCCTCAGCTGAATCTATCTTTGGTCTAGAGTATAATCCTGTTGACTGAACCCCATCTGATCTTCTCAGTTGTCTATGTGTTTATCTGTAACCTGGGTGTTTGAAGTTAATGGTAGAGCAGTATTGTTCATATACTGGTATTAGCCTCTGTTAACTGTATCTTATGTGAACAATTTGGTGTCCTTCCTTTCCCCAGTGTTATCATGCTGGTCACAGACTCTTTCCATATCATCCCTCCCCTTATCCACCTCAGTGTGTGGCCCCCAACTAGTCAGAAATTATCTGCTCCTTCCTCTCCCCTCCCTGTTGTTGTTGTTATGTGCCGTCGAGTTGGACCTGACTCATAGCGACCCCTCCTTGGATTTCTGAGACAGTATCACTACGGAAGTAGATTGCCCAACCTTCCTTCTGAGGAGTGGCTGATGGGTTTGAACCACCAGCCTTCTGGTTAACAGTCAAGTGCCTCAGGCACTATACTACCACAGCTCCTGGTAACCTACAAAGTGAGTTTCCTTCCTTAAGTAAACCCTTCTTTGTCTTTTTACAGTTATGGGCTCATACAATATTTGTCCTTCTGTAATTGACTTATTTCACTCAGCATAATGTCCTCCAGGTTCATCCACGTTGTGAGATGATTCACATATCCTTCATTGTTCTTTAATGTAGCATAGTATTCTATTGTGTGAATGTACCATAGTTTGGTTATCCATTCATCTGTTGATGGGCATCTAGGTTGTTTCCATCTCTTTGCTATTGTGGATTGTGCTGTAATGAATATGGGTGTGCATACGTCTGTTTGTGTCCTGTCTCTCACCTCTTTAAGATATATTCCTAGTAATGGAATTTCTGGTTGAAATGGTATTTCTATTTTCAGTTTTTTGAAGAAACACCGTACCATTTGAGGGGGCAATGCTTTCTGCTGGGCCAGGTTGTAGGTGATTAAAGAGATTTAGCTGAATGAGACAATAGTCATTTCACTGTCTTTGAAATTCTGTTAAAATTAGTCTTTAGCAGTGATTTCATACATTAGTTCTTCTTCTTCTTTTTTTTTTTCCCCCATACATTAGCTCTTAAGACATTGGTTTCTTACCCTCACAGTATGTTCCACAATTTACTAAGAACTTAGTTTGGTCACAAAAAGGAATGCTTCTTGATTGATTGATGGATAGAGTCTCTTCTTTAGAGAGTTTTCCTTGAAATTGAGCGGCTGTCTATTCATTTTGTTTGCAAATATTTTTCCAAGTGAGTATCCAATCTGTTTCCCGTATATATCCAAGTTCTGTATCTTATGCATATTTTCTTGCTTGCTTCATAATCCAAATGGATTTCTTACTCTCATTTGCTGCTCAGAGTAGGGCAATTGATGATATTTCTGGCACTGAATTACCCCTTGATGCATCTGCCTGGATTTTGAAGATGGAGAGCTAAATATAAAGGCTGATGCTGAGGGAATTATTTAATTTAAGGTTGTTGGCCACAGATCAAGTGGACCTTGGAAAACAACATAAAAAGGGGGTGTGGCATGGCAGAGGATTAAATTCTTAATCATTATGTATTTTTGAAAGACTGACTCAGAAATTTCACTTTATCAATTAGTAACATGCAGCCAGTATTCAAAATCATTTATCAGCTGACAAAAAGAGAGATCTTGGTGATTCAAACCTTGAATAATTATAGGAGAACCTGCACAGAGAAGGGTAAAATTTCACCCATAATCATAAGAAGATTTTTGTGTCCTTTTGCTCTTTCACCAGTAAGAACACACTTACATTCTTAATATTAGAGCCTTTCTTATTTAATCATTTGAAAAGCTCTAAGAAGTGACTCTACACTACTGTTATTCAAATTTATACAACAACCACCAAAGTCAAAGATGAGGAATTTGAACACTTTTTACCAACTTCTGCAGTCTGAAATTGACCAAACATGCAATCAAGATGTGTTGATTATCACTGATGACTGGAAAGCAAAAGTTGGAAACAAAAAAGAATCACTGGCAGTTGGAAAATTTGGCCTTGAAGATAGAAATAATGCTGGAGATTGCATGATAGAATTTTGCAAGACCAACGACTTATTCATTGCAAATACCTTTTTAAGAAGACAAACGGCAGCTATACATGTGGACTTTGCCAGATGGAGTACATAGGAATCAGATTGACTCCATCTTTGCAAGAGGCAATGGAGAAGCTCAATATCTACAGCCAAAACAAGGTCAGGAGCTGATTGTGGAACTGACCATCAACTACTAATATGCAAGTTCAAGCTGAAGTTGAAGAAAATTAAAACAAGTCCACAACAGCCAAAATATGACCTTGATTATATCCTTCATGAATTTAGAGACCATTTAAAGAATAGATTTGATACACTGAACACCAATGACTGAAAACCACAGGAATTATGGGATAACATCAAGAACATCATCCATGAAGAAAGCAAAAGGTCATTAAAAAGACAGGAAAGGAAGAAAAGACCAAAATGTGTTTTAGAAGAGACTCTGAAACTTGCCTTTGAGTGGAGAGTAGCTAAAGCAAGTGGAAGAAATGACAAAATAAAAGAGCTAAACAGATTTCAAAGAGTAGCTCGAGAGACAAAGCCAATTATTATAATGAAATATGCAAAAACATGGAGCTGGAAAGACAAAAGGGAAGAACACAGTTGGCATTTCTCAAGCTGAAAAAACTGAAGAGGAAATATAAGCCTCGAGTTGCAATATTGAAAGATTCTATGGGCAATATATCGAATGATGCAGGAAACATCAAAAGAAGATGGAAGGAATACACAGAGTAATTTGTACCAAAAAGAACTGGTTGATGTTCATCCATTTCAGGAGGTGGCATATGATCAAGAACCAATGGTATTAAAGGAAGAAGTTGAACCTGCACTTAGGGAAGTGGCGAAAAACAAGGCTCCAGGAATCGATGAACTACCCATTGAGATGTTTCAACAAACAGATGCCACACTAAAGGCACTCATTCGGCTATGCCAAGAGATTTGGAAGACATCTCTACCTACCCAACTGACTGGAAAAGATCCATATTTGTACCTATTCCAAAGAAAGGTGATCCCAAACAATGTGCAAATTATTGAACAATATCATTAATATCTCACACAAGTAAAATCTTACTGAAGATAATTCAAAGACAGTTGCAGCAATATATTGACAGATAACTTCCAGAAATGCAAGCTGGATTCAGAAGAGGATGTGAAACGAGGGATGTCACTGCTGATGTCAGATGGATCTTGGCTCAAAGCAAAGAATACTAGAAAGGTATTTACTTGTGTTTTATTGGCTATGCAGTGGCTTTTGATTGTGTGGATCATAACAAATTATGGATAACATTGAGAAGAATGGAAATTCCAGAACACTTAATTAAGGTCATGAGGAACTTGTACATAGACCAGGAGGCTGTCATTCAAACAGAACAAGGGGACACTGCATGGTTTAAAATTAAGAAGGGAGTGCATCAGAGTTTTATCCTTTCACCATACTTATTCTATCTGTACATTGAACAAATAATCCAAGAAGCAGGACTATATGAAGAAGGACATGGCATCAGGACTGGAGGAACCCATTAACAACCTGCTTTATGCAAATGACACATCTTTGCTCACTGAAAGTGAGGATGAATTGAAACACTTACAATGTTGAGGATGAAGATTGAAGATTGCAGTCTGCAGTATGGATTACACCTCAATATAAAGAAAACAGAAATGCTCACAACGGGACCAATAAGCAGCATCATGATAAATGGAGAAAAGATTGAAGATGTCAAAGACTTCATATTACTTGGTTCTACAATCAACACCAATGGAAGCAGCAGTCAAGATATCAGATGTCTTATGGCAGTGGACAAATATGCTGCAAAAAACCTCTTTCAAATGCTGAAGAGCAAAGATGTTTCCTTGAAGACTAAGATGCACTTGACACAAGCCATGGTATTTTCAATCACCACATTTGCATGTGAGAGCTGGACGATGAACAAGGTAGACTGAAGAAGAGTTGATGCTTTTGAGTTGTGGTGTTGGCAAAAAGTGCTGAAAGTATCATGGACTTCTAAAAGAACTAACAAATCTGTCCCGGAAGAAGTGTATCCAGAATGCTCCTTGGAAGCCAGAATGGCCAGACTTCATCTCACCTACTTTGGTCATGTTGTCAAAAGGGAGCATTCCCTGGGGAAGGATATCATGCTTGGCAAAGTGGAGGGACAATGAAAACGGGGAAGGCCCTCAATGAGATGGATTGACACAGTGGCTGCAATGATGGGCTCAGCTATAGCAAAGATCATGGAGCTAGCACAGGACTGGGCAGTGTTTTGTTCTGCGGTGCATGAGGTTGCTATGAGTTAGAGATGATTTGATGGCACCCAACAACAACAACAACAACAACAACAAGTGACTGTAGGTTCAGGTAAAGCCTAAATTTTATGGAATAGAATAAATGGACTTTTGGGGAAAATGAGAATGCATGCTTGCAGCTAATCTTTATGAATTCTGGAAGCTTGTTCTTTTAAGGACTGATTAATTACCAGACCTCTTTCAAGAGCTGATTGTTTCTGAACCTTTGATGGTTAGCAAAGGAGATGAAATAGCAATTCCTGAACTCTGGAAAACTGCTCCCCATGGTTCTAAGAGGAGAGCAAATTCTTTCTTGGTCTGGGAGATATTGCTTTTGAGACCTATCTTATCTTAGCCATGGACCTATTTAGTCATGAACCTACTCACTATTTTTGACATGGGTGGTGAAAAAAATCCAAAGGCCAGTAATTCAGATTGGGTTGTTGGCTACTGTTAAACAATTTAAGGGATAGTCTCATAGGAGTAGTCTTGGCAGATTTTTTTTTTTTTTTTTTTTTTTTAATAAGAGAATTTGAAATTTCTTCTGGTGGGCCTGGTAACAAGAGTTTGAGGGTTCTGGGACTTAGAGAAAGGAGGAAAATATGAGAGAGGACTCTTCTCATAGTGTGAGAGCAAGTCCCAAAACACAGTGGCAGGCTGGGGCCCAGGAAGATGAAATATCAGTAGAGTTATTCTATGACAGAATTGTAGACTAGCTAAAGAGGAAATAATATAATTATGAGGAAAAAAATCTTAAAATAGTAGACTAGCTTATAGCCTACTGTTTTGCTTCATAATCCTTTGTTGTGTAGCAGAAAGTAACTATCACCTGGGTCTTTCTCTTTATATTTCTGGCATATCTTTTTCAAGCTCCCTTAGGTAGATGGATGACCCAGGTCATCATTGGAAAAGTTCAAACAAATGAACAGGCAAAAGCATTTTTAATATTTTAAAATCACCACCATTATCTTATCTATCAGGAAGAACCTACCACCTCCTCCTTTCTAATCTTAATTCAGCTCTCCTTTAATCAATTTAAAACTTTGCATAACTTTCCTCTCACTATTCTGACAAAATCTTCAGTCCAATTCTTATATCAATAATAACTGTGTGTGTGTATAACAATTATTAGGTATCAGGCAACTGTCTATTCAATTTATTTAATCCTTACATTAAGGATTTATTTACTTAATGAACTTATTTACTCTTCATATCAATAATATGAAGTGGGTAATATTGTTTTCCCATTTTATCAATAAGGAATATGAGGTCAAGATCCGTAGCAAATAGGTAGCAAAACTTGGATTTTATAGGAATTATCTAGTTATTCCTACAGGAGCAGTAGGTATTTCATCTTGGCTAGAAGTCTCATGGATTTTTATTTTATAAATAACTTTTTCCATAAAATGTTGGAAAATATACAGAAAGAAGATATATCCTGTGATTGTTCAATTCTAATGAAGTTTTGATAAATGCATCTTCATACAGACATTGAGATTTGTACACTGTGACAATAACTCAACCACTTTCTGGACATTTTCTCTCAGTCCTGAAAGGAAGATAGGTAAAGAGCATGATCTTCCCAACATTTTACAAAGAACAAGGATATGTAATGAGATTAACAGGGGATAATTTCATGGATGTTAGATGGATTCTAGAATTATGAGAGAAGATTGTTATATGGCCAAATTAAATTTTTGTAGGGGAGTTTTCTGTCTTGGCACTGTTTTTTTTTTCATAGCTAAATAACTTTTAAAACTTTTCACAAGACATTGCCCCTCTAGGGATTCAAACTCAAGCTGTTTATCTCCAAACTCCATGTTCTTCATGTCTTTCTTTCTGGGTTCAATCTGTGATCCATTTATTGTATGAACTTTGTTGTCTACTGATTTAAATGTTATATTCTTAATATTAATTACTTTTTCATAAATTGGCTAGACATTGCCTATTTGTCTTAATCTGCTTGAGTTTGGGGAATTCTTTATATCTTCTTTCCATAATCAAGATAATTGTCAAATCAATGTATGCTTTATTCTGGTTATATACTTGGTAGTTCACTGAAGATTCTGATTCTGAAACACCTTGAATCTTGCTGTGGTACTTAAGGTTTTATGTCAGCTTGGCTGGGCCTGGTTTTGAGTGGCTGGGTCTGGTTTTGAGTGGCTGGGTAGCTTGTGGTAGATATTGCCCATGATGAGACTGGCAATTAGCTCCATGGTGGAATCTGCCGTGAGCAGCTGAATAGGTGCTTTAGGGATGTGGTCTGCTTCTTGTATGTAAGGAGAAGCTTTGGGAATGGTCTACAGCTTTTTGGCATGCTTGGGCCCTGTGTAAGGAGCTCTGGTGGTATAGTACCTAAGGCATTTGACTGCTAACCAGAAGGTAGGTGGTTCAAGCCCACCAGCTACTCTGTGGAAGGAAGACTGGGCAATCTACTTCCGTAAATATTTATCACCTCAGAAACCCAAAGGGGATTGCTATGAGTCTGAATCAACTCAATGGCAGTGAGTTAGGTTTCTGGGGTTTTTTTTGGACCCTGCATGTAGCCGAGTCTTCATTCAGCAGCCTGCCATGCTCTGCTGATCTTGGGACTTTTAACGGGCTTGAATCAATGGCCTGCTGTGTGGTTTTGTAATATTGGTACTGTGCCTTTTTACTTATTGACCTTGGGTTTGTCAACTTCAGCAGCTGCCAGAAGCTGCCTGCATGAAGAGATGCCTCTAGCTTCAGTGGGCCAGGAGCAAGAGGCAGAGCTGAAGCCGAAGGTTGAGGAGCTCTTACCCAGCCCCCAGGGCCCAGGACTTAGAACTCAGATTTCTAGCCTCCAAAACTGTAAGAGAATAAACTCTTGTTTATCAAAGCCCATCCCATTTACGGTATTTTTTGCTAGAGCAGCACAAAGTAACCAAAACACTTGCACATAAAGTGAATAAAGAGTATGTCATAAAATAGGAATACCTATCAATTTATGTAAACAGTACTTATAAAGCACTTTCTATGTTTCAGGCCGGGGAACATAGAGGACCTGAATATTCCTAAATCCTGCTTTCCTGAAACTTAGTTTAATAAGGAGGTACCTGTTAGTAATCCACATGTAACAGCAAACTATGATAACTGCCATGTAGGAAAGGAATTGAGCACTGTCATAGAGTGAAATTGGGGAACTTGATATAGGCTGAGTGAGTCAGGGAAGGCTTCCTGGAGGAGTTGGTCTTCAAGCTGAGATCTGAAGGATGAACAGGAGCTAGAAGAACCTATGGGGCTCTGCATAAACCTGACTCCTGTCTACATTTCTATACGCACTTTGCACTCTTCTCTTTTGTTCTTTTCATTCCTCTCATAATGGCCTTATCCAGGACGGTCAAATGAACAGTGCTCCTTTGCCCTCAGAGTCTATTATGTTCTAGTCTCTGTCTGAAATTAATTTTCTTGATCTTTTATTTCTATTTCTCTCATTTAAATTTATATACTTTGGGAATTAATATCTGTGTTCAAATAGTTTATAGTGGTGATGATTTTATAGACTTCAGTTTACTGACCCACCTTCATCTTTTCGGGCAAGATCTTTCTGTATGCTCCCCTCTTGGAGGTCCTATTCCTATATTTTAAGAACTGCGGTATTTTCACTCCATTGTCCTTGAAGCATTG
>NW_006921655.1:5120387-5132704 GCF_000298275.1 Orycteropus afer afer
CCTTCAAGGCTCAGGGGTCCAAGATTATCTTCTGTGTCTGTGTTAATTGGTTTCCCTTTTCTTTGTTGAAGAGGGTCTGTGCAATCCTTCTGCCTAGTCTGCCATGTTGCCCCCTAAAATCCTTCTTGATGTTGGAAATATTCCCCCAAATTCACTAGCACATTAGGTCAGTTACTTCAGGGAATGGTCTACAATAACTCCTAGTCTTGACATTTTCCTAAGTTCAAACTGATTGCTTAGTCTGAGTCCATTATTTATTCATTCATTTAATCCTTCATTCATCAACAATGATTTTTAGTACTAACTGTGTATGGATGCACTATCCTATATGTCTTGATGGATATATAAAATTGAAAAAGACATCTTTATATTCTTTTATTTCCTGCATTACTATTTAGCTGACCACAGAGAAACACATTTACCAATGTTCTGTTCACTTTCAAAGCCTTCTAAATCTTCCTGCAGTTTATCCCCATTGACTAGGTTTTCTACAACCTGGAAGATATTATTACTGCCTGCAAACATGAGGATTTCATTAAGTATTCTCTTACCTATGTAATTGGTAAACATATATTGGCTTTGATCCTTGGGAATTTTCAGTGCTTAAATGTACTTATCTAAAAAAAAAAATCTATCTATCTATCTATCTATATATCTCCCTCCTCTTTATAATTTAACTTAGTTTCCTACTTATAATTAAATGTCCCTTTAAATTCATTGTGATGTTTTGTTTTTAAGTAAAGTTTTTCGTAAATATAAGATACATACAGAAAAATGATCAAGTGATGAATTTTTACAAAGTGAGCACATTCATGTAATCACTGCCTAGATCAGTAAATCAATAAATAGTTACCAATATCCTCTAAAACTGTCCTCATTCCCCATGTCAGTCACTACACACTCCTGAAGGTAAACAGAAACTTTTCTTAATAACATTATTTATTTATTTATTTTACCTCTGATAATCACTAACAGTCTTTGGTTTATATACAGTATATATCTATATGTATTTATATAGATAAACCAAAGACTATTAGTGTGTGTGTATATATATATATATATATATATATATATGTGTATGTATATATATATATTTGTTGTTGTTGTTATGTGCCATTTGGTCAGAGCTGACTCACAGTAACCCCTCCTTGGGTTTCCGAGGCAGTATCACTACGGAAGTAGATTGCCCAACCTTCCTTCTGAGGAGTGGCTGGTGGGTTTGAACCACCAGCCTTCTGGTTAGCAGTGAAGTGCCTTAGGCACTATGCTATCAGAGCTCCTATATATATATATTTACATATTGAGCAATTTTCCCTAAATTTATACTGTATAAATGGAATTATATGGTATGTGCTATATTCTGCCTGACTTCAACATTGTTTCTGAGAGACATAATGTTGCTATACCCATGTTTGGTGTAGCAACAATTGGTTCATTCTCAGTGCTGTATAGTATTACTTGCATACTTGGGTACACATATACCATTTATTAGTCCAGTTTACTACTGATAGACATAGGGGTTGTTTCCAGCTTTGGCTATTTAGTGCTACTATGAACACTTAGACATGTCTTTTTATGTATATATTGATGCATTTCTGTTGCATATATGACTACTAGTGGACACTCTGAGTCACAAGGCATGTGTATGTTGAACTTCAGCAGATATTGGCAAACAATTTTCTAAATAGATTCCATAAATTTATATTCCTACGAACAATTTAGGGAGCTCTGGTAGCATAGTGGCTAAGGCACTTGACTGCTAACCAGAAGGCTGGCGGTTCAAACCCACCAGCCATTCCTCGAAAGGAAGATGGGACAATCTACTTCTGTAGTGATACTGCCTCGGAAACCCAAGGAGGGGTTGCTATGGGTTGGGTCCGACTCGACGGCACTTAATGACAACAACAACCACCAACAATTTATGAGCACTCCTATTCTTCCATATTCCCATCAATACTTGATATAATCAATCAGCTTTTAAATTTTAACTTTCTCTTACTGTGTTTTAAATGTTGCTTTTGATGTTGAACCTTTTAATAAGTTCAAGTGATATTTTTGTGTGCTTTTTTGAGAAGTGCCTGTTTAAGTCTTTTGCCCATTTTGTTTTTCTATTTGGTTTTTATTTGCTTAGCAATTTGTTGGAGTTATTTATATATTGTAGACACAAGTATATATTGCAAATACTTCTTTCACTCTGTGACTTGCGTCTTTAAATGATGTCTTTTGGTGAACAGAGATTCTTAGTTTTAATATTTTTTTCCTTTACTATTGTCATTTTGCATCTCACTTAACAAAATGTTTGGCTTTGTCAAGATATTTTGCTTTCTTCTAGAATTTTTATTGTTTTTACTTTTCACATTTAAATCTACCATACACCTGATACTTATTTGTATATATAGTGACTTTAAGGGTCAATGTATGTTTTTCCCATATGGACATCCAGTAGAGATGAGTAGAAAAACAATATGAGTAGAAAAAGACCATCCTGCCCTATAGCCCTTCAATGAAATCATTGTTATTAATGAATTTACTGTTATGTATGGGTCTTTCTCTGGACTCTCTATTATGTTCCACTGGTGTATTTATTTTTCTTTGTAACAATATCACAATTCTTAATTACTGTGGTTCTATAATAAATTTTGGGGTATGTTAATACAAGTCTCCCCATTTTGTTCTTCATGATTATGTTTACCATTCTTGGTTCTCTGTACATTCCTATAAATTTTAGAATCAACTAATGAAATGACACACAGACACACACACACACATACACACACACAGTTTATTGGGTGCTTTTGGAGATTGCATTGACTCTGCAGATCAATTTAGAGTGAATTAATCCTTTAAAAATATTGAGCCTTTTAATCCATGAACATGGTATATCTTACCAATTATGTAGAACTTTTGTAAATTTCTCTCAATAATTCTTTCTACTTATTTTACTCGGAAATATAATTAACTCTAGTATATTGATATTGAATTGGAATTCACTAAATTGACTTGTTAATCATAATAGTTTATATGTAGATTCTTTTGGAAGAATCTTGTTTGTAAACAATTACAGTTTAATTTCTTCCTTTCCATTTCTTAAATCTTACCTTTTCTTGCCATATATGACTATTAAACATGTTTTTAGTAAAATGTTGCATAGAAGTGGTGATAGCAGACATTTTTGTCTTCATCCCATTAACAGGAGGAAAGATTTCAATATTTCACCTTTAAATATTATACTGGTGGTAAGGTCTCTAGTGAAGCAAATGGGTAAGTGCTTAACTAGTAGCTGAAAGGTTGGCAGTTCAAATCATTCAGAGATGTGTTGGAAGACAGGGTTAGCAATCTGTTTTCCAAAAGTTCACAGCCTCGAAAACCCTATGGAGCAGTTCTACTTTGCACACACGAGGTCTCTATGAGTCGTAATTGATGTGACAGCAACTAACAACAAGGCTTTTGTAGATATGCTTTATAAGATTAAAAAGTTTCATTTTATTCTTTCTTGTCAGATTTAAAAGTTTTGCATAATTTTTTATCATGAATGGATAATAAATTTTATCAAATGTTTTCCTTGAGACAATATAAGGTTTTCTTCTTTGATTTTCACTAACATTCATTAATGGCATTGATTTTTGAATGTAAACTAACCTTATATTCCTGAAATAAATATTTTTGGTTATGACATGTGTTTATACTTTACTGGATTCAATTTGCTAGATCTTTACTGGATTCAATTTGCTAGGTTTTTTTCAGGTTTATGCATTTATATTCATTACAGAAAGTGGTTTGTGATTTTCCTTTTTTTGTATCATCCTTGTCAGATTTTTTAAACAAGGTGGTTCTGGGCTGATAAAATTGGGAAGTGCCACCTATTTTGTTCTTCTATGGAAGTGTCTGTGTAAGTTTGGTATTATTTAATCCTTAAAAATTTTATAGAATTCTGAAGAACTAGATGGTGTCCAGCTACCAATGCCAATCACTTGGGAAGAGATCAGAACTGTAGATCCTGGAGAGAAGTGGGAGGAAAAACATGGAACAAAATCCCAAAACACAATTATGACCAGAATTACTGGTTGGATGGAGTCTGGTGGGACCCCCAAGACTATGGCCCTGGAATATACTTTGGGCCTAGGATAAAACTCACTCCCAAGGGCTGGCTCTCAGCCCAATAATAGTAAATGAGACATACATACAGACCACTCAACCCAGGGCGATGCACCCACATACTCTGGAGATACATCCCTTGGAGCAATTGGCCATGGGGCACCAGAGGGGCAACATTCACATAGAGGAAAAGCAGCACACACAGGCATGCATAACTATTAAGGGCACAGGGGCGGAGTGGGGGGAGGCAGTTTATGGGGAAGGGAGAGGAGGACAGTGGGTTAGGGTTGGGGATGGTAATTTGGGAGTGAAACCAAATGTACATGAAATGCTGAATGTTAAACAAATTCTGCTCTGTATGTTTGCACCTAAAGGACAATTAAAAAAAAATTGATAGAATTCACTAGTGAAGCCATTTGAGACTGAAGTTTTCTTTGTGGATATGTTTTAATTAAAGATTTAATTTCAGCTTTAAGATCCAGAAAATTTTTGACTTTTGAATTTCTTCATAGGTCAGTTTTGGTAATTGTGTTTTTCCTGGAATTTTTCCATTTCATTCAAATTGTCAAATGTATTGACTTAAAATAGTTCAGAATATTATTTATGTTCTTTTTAATATTCTAGAATCCAGTAATGGCAGACTCTTGAATATCTGACATTGATAAATGGTACATTCTCCTTTTTCTTCATAAGCCTTTTTAGGGATTTATTAATTTTGATATTTTTCTCAAATAATCAAATTTTGGTTTTGACGATTTTTCTGTATTTTATGTTTATGTGTACTTAATTTATATCTGCTTTAATCTTTGGATTTAACTTGCTGTTCTTTGTAAAAGTTGGATACTTAGTTTATTGTTTTCAGCTTTTCTTTATTCTGAAAATGTTCATTTTAGGGCTATAAATTTTCCTTTAAGCATAGTTTTAGTTTCATTCCAAGTAAATCCAGTTTGTAAATTTTCTAATTTAAGTTGTGATTTTTTTATCTGACCCTTGAGTTATATGGGAGCTCTGGTGGCACAGTGCCTAAGGCATTTGACTGCCAACCAGAGGCTGGCTGTTCAAACCCACCAGCCACTCCTCAGAAGGAAGATTGGCCTCAGAAACCCAAGGAGGGTCACTATGAGGAAATATATTGTTAACATAAGATATTTGAGGAATTTCAGTTATATTTTTGCTATTAATTTATTACTTTATTTTATTTTTTCTCTTTTTTCCTTCTTGGAATCTAATTGCACATTTGCTAGATTTTCCCTCCCTCAGTATCCCACATGTATTTTAGTTTTTCATGTATTTCCCGTATTTTTCATATTCTCCATGCTACTGACTTTGATTCTCCATACTGTGGAATCTTCTAGTTCATTAACAATTTAGTTCGGTCTAATCTACTTTGAAATCCATCTATTAAATTATTGTTTTAGTTATATTTTATCTATATTTTTCAGTTCTAGAATTTCCATTAGATTATTTTTATAAGCTCCACTTCTCTTGTGACTATTTTTATCTTGTAATCTATTTAATAAATTAGTTACCTCCCCTTAAAATAGTTCAGAATATTATTTATATTATTTTTAATATTCTAGAATCTAGTAATGACAGACTTTTTTGAATATCTGACATTGATAAATGGTACATTCTCCTTTTTCTTGATAAATCTTACTAGGGATTTATCAATGCTGATAATTATCTCAAATAATCAAATTTTGGTCTCGTTGATTTTTCTGTATTCTGTGTTTATCTCTACTTAATTGATACCTGAATTTAAGCAGACTTAAGCAGTCAACCCACTACTGTCTAGTTGACTCTGACTCAGCAACCTTATAAAACAGAGCAGAACTGCTGTACAGGGTTTCCAAGGCTGTAAGTCTTTGCAGAAGTAGACTGTCCCATCTTTATTCCATGGAGAGGCTAATGGATTTGAACTTCTGATCTTTTGGATAGCAGCCAAGTGTACCACCAGAGCTCATATATTGGCCACAGTTATTTTAAAGTCCTTATTTGATAATATTTGGGTCACCTCTGGCCTATTTGTATTGTCTGTCTTTTCTCTCCCTTCATCATATTTCTTGGCATGCTCAGTAATATTTGATATCTGCACATTTTGTATGAAAACTTTTAGAGACTCTGAATTTTTCCATCTCTCAAAGACATTTATCATTTAGACAGCTAATATAGAACCCAGGCCTCTCATTCTAATAAGGACAGAGATAATTCAAGGACAGTTAGATGTCTTTCTAAGTCTTAGTTTGCCCCTGGTTCTCATTTACTTTTAGGACAAAACAACTGACAGCCAGGAGATTTGTTGTTGGTAGTTGCCATTTAGTTAACTCTGACTCATGGTGACCTTATGCGCAACAGAACAAAATATCGATCAGTCCTGTACCATCTTCATGATTGTAGGTATGTTTAATCCATTGTTGTGTCACTGTGTCACTCTATCTCATTGAGAGTTTTCCTTGTTTTTGCTGACCCTCTACCAAATATTCTAGTGTAGTGCCTAAGGCACTTGACTGCTAACCAGGAGCCTGGCAGTTCAAACCAACCAGCCACTCTGGAAGGAAGGTTGGGCAATCTACTTCCATAGTGATATCACTTCAGAAACCCAAGGAGGGGTTGCTATGAGTCGGGTCCAACTCAATGGCACGTAACAACAACAACTACCAAATATGATGTGTCTGTCTTGCTAATAATTTGTCTTTCTTGATGACATGCCCAAAGTAAGTGAGCCAAAGTCTTACCATCCTTAGTTCTAGGGTGTTTACTAGGACTATTTCTATCATTGGGTCTTGAACTCCAATTTTTGTCTCCAGCAAACTGAGAGATTTCCAAAAATTCCACTCTGATTTTCAGTTGCTTTCTCTTTGGCTTCTTAGCTTCTTATGCTGCCATTTAATCAGTAAATGCCTAGAGGGGAAAACCACTGTGGCATGTTGGCTTATTTCACTGGGCCTCCCTTGTCTCTGGAATTTAGCCCTTCATAACATCAATTGTCTCCCCAGCCCTATGAGATTGACGAAAGCTCTGCTGGCTTTTCTGCCTTTCAACAGTGGCACTTTGACCTAACATTCTAGCCTCTCCCTGGGCTAAGACTTGGCAAGCACATTAAGGAGAAGAGCAGCATGCAATATATGAGTTTCTTCAATGAGCTTTTCTTCTCTCCACAATTATGGTCTCTCAAATCCTGGCTACATCATAAACTATCTTATCTTTCAAAAAACACTTTAAGAGGATTTTATATGAATTCTCTAGTTATTCCTACAGGAGCAGTAGGTATTTCATCTTAGCTAGAAGTCTCATGGATTTTTATTTTATTAATAACTTTTTCCATAAAATGTTGAAAAATATACAGAAAGAAGATATACCCTGTGATTGTTAAATTCTAATGAATTTGTTGATAAATTCATCTTCATACAGACATTGATATTTGGACACTGTGACAATAACTCAACCAATTTCTGGACATTTTCTCTCAGTCCTGAAAGGAAGATGGATAAAGAGCATGATCTTCCCAACATTTTACAAAGAACAAGGATATGTAATGAGATTAACAGGGGATAATTTCATGGATGTTAGATGGATTCTAGAATTATGAGAGAAGATTGCTATATGGCCAAATTAAATTTTTGTAGGGGAGTTTTCTGACTTGGCACTGTTTTTTTTTTTTTTTTTTCATAGCTAAGTAACTTTTAAAACTTTTCACAAGACATTGTCCTCTCTAGGGAAATTCTTTGGCATGGAAACAGAACCTGACAACAGATGGTTATAGGAAACAACTTCTAGTTCTGTCACTCTGGGGAAGTCCCTAACTTAGTAGCCTTCAGTGTCATCAAGTACAAAGTGGAGAGGATAAACCCTGCCATGCTTATTTCCCAGGATTTTTGTGGAGATTGTAAGAGATCGTGACCACTAGTCTGAGGACCAGAAACTGTTATGTAGATTGATGACACAGCAGATTCTGTGACTCAGATATTTAAAGTTTCAAAGCTCTCAACCATTGATTCAACTTGCTTTTCTGTCCATTTCATGTCAGAATGTACTAGATTAGTGCTTCTCTTAATAATAATAATAATAATAAAAACCCCAAATTCAAACTTATTGTCATAGAGTTGATTCTGACTCATAGCAACCCCCATTGGGTTTCCAAGGATGCAAATCTTTATGGAATCTCATTTTTCTTCTGCAGAGTGGCTGGTGGGTTCAAACTGCCAACCATCTTGCGAGCAGCCAAATGCTTTAACCTCTATACCACCACAGCTCCTTTTTAAAGCCAAGGGTAAACCAAAATCTCTTCTGTATCTGAATTTCACAATGAAATCCAAACTAAACAAAGCTCTATTCTGCTTGCTTCCTACTATCTTATTACTTCTGATGCCCCAAAGTTATAGTGAGCAGTCCTCAACTATCAACATTTTAGCCCCACCTCAGCCTTAGTTTACATCCCCATGTATCTCTGCCAGCCAAGTAGTTATTCTCCTTCTCTTGTTTGGATTAAAGGGGTTACCTACATGGGCTTTTTTGGAGCCCAGTTTAGACACTGTTCTCAGCTCCAGCTAATAGTGCTCAAATACATTTGCATGATGAAGCTTTTCTTCACTGCTCCCCCCACTGAAAGAGCACAAACCCAGAATGGATGCATCTGTTGGCATTCCAATCACCTACTCTGTTTTCATTTTCTTCTTGTCTAAGCATGAATTTGCTTATACAAGGCTAGCTTTTTTCCCCTTGCTCCCTAGAAGATTTTGGCCTGTTTTCAACTCTCATTCTTTCTGTGGCATTGGGAGTAGTTAGTCATTTGTGCATCAGTGAGAAGAGGGATTTAGCGAATAGGAAGACCATAGACTTTCCTCTTTGGTCCTTCCTTCCTTGACAAAGTAAATCCCACTGAAAAACAGCATTAATAGAGCATGACGGTTTGAAGAATAGAGCCCTAACTGTTGACATTTCTGTTGTCAAGCTAGGTATTATGCTGTGATAAAGAAAAGACACATTTTTTGAAAAAGGCAATCTCCATGGCATTAGGTTTATTAGTGCAATATCATTGCCATTGTCCTCGACTCCCCAATACACTTAAGGGTCTATCAATATTTCCATTAAAAAATCCCATTTGCTGCCATTTAAAAAATAGCCTGGCTATGTCAGATCATTTAAACTGGAATTATAGATCAATTATTTTTAGGTTTATTATTGAACGTCAGGGGTGGTTAAATTCACTAAATTGGTAGGGGTTGAATAGTCTCTCCTCTGGAGGAAAATGGTCAGTGTAAAGACAGGATATTGTACAGGTCCTAAGGGGAAGATGAGACATTTAACTCACTTTAACATGAATCACTGTTAGTTACCCATGTGTATCAATGGAAGAATAGATTTACTACTTCATGATTGGGACCATAAATGACCCAAAATAATCTCAGTTCTTCTTCAAAGAGATATGAGACCTAATTGCTGACTAGAAAAAAATAAAAAGGGGTCATCACCCTCTGGTCTAGGGCAAGGCATGATCTCTTTTGAGCACTTCCAGGATGCCATATGAATATGATAACCCAACAAGTTAGAGCTTTAATATTCTGTGGATGAGGAAACTAAGATATGCAGCGTTTAACAACTTTCAAAGTTAAAGCACTTAACAAGGTCCTGAATTTAAAGCTCTTTGTCTCCAAAGTCCTTAGTTTTTTGTGTATCACTGAAATACATTAGGTAATTTTTAAATAGTGAAATCTACTAGTCACCTGGTATTGCCTTCTCTGTCCTATTTTCCATTTTGGAAAAGCTGTTTTTGGCTTCTATCTGAAACTGTCATCAATATATGGATTACACCTCATCTTTTTAAAGATTCCATAATTGGACATAAGCTGGGAAAATTTGAAGTTATTTCCAATTTTATTTCATTCATTCATACATTTAGTGGAAACAATTATTTTTTTTCTACCAGCAATTTATGTGAGTGTCCCTTTTTCCATATTCAATCTAAAATAGGTGTTAATCACTTTTTTATATTTTTGCAAGTGTGATTGTTGTATTGAGATGTCCTTTGTTAAAACATTTCCCTTACTTCTAGTGAATTTCAGTATCTTTTTAGCATCTTTTGTAGGCTATATAGACTGTTCTTTTGTAAATTCACCATGCATAACTTATTTCTATTTTTTTCCCCCTTGATGGGGTTGTCTTGTCTTTTGTTTCTATTTTGAATTAAATTTTTTTGAGAAATAGATTGGGCTATTTGGATATATGTTAAGTAGGCACAGATATGTAGGTGTGGATAAGTTCTATCATATATTAAAGTGACAAATCTTGAGAAAAATGCTTCTGGAGATTTTTATGGATTTTTCCATAACATGTTGTCAAAAATGGGATTCTCAGCATTGAGATAAACTCTTTCACTCCCTCCCTTAAATTTACCAGAGGGGATTGCTATAATTTTTTTTTTTTTCTGTGAGTTTTAAAAATTGCTTGTGGGATATGCACAGGAATTACAGCTTAAGCATCAGCGCTGATGAAACTGCCATATTATCTACTCAAATCAATGATATTACTATGCTTTTTCACTTCAAAGTGATAGAATATGAAGCCAATTGAATGGAATTCAAATCGGTATGTTTTTCCCCAATGAAAAACATATGTTTCTTCATTGAAGACTATTTTCTTGCTGAATTGGATGTTTTACCTTTGAGCTATTGAAATGTTTTTTCATCTTGTAAATAAAAGATATTTGTTTGGTATTCCAATTATAAAATAAAATTCACTCTTGCTTTTTGAAAACCAGAATCTCCAAGCTGCAGGAAAATAAAGTTAATTTTGGAGCCTTTTAACTGAAGATGAATGGCATTGTCCATATGAGTATTATATAGAGTTTGTTATCATTGTATTTGAAAGACTTATATAAAGAATATATTGTGTTTTTAAAAACTAGATGCTGATACTGAAGAAGCTCTGGTGGTGCACTTGGTTAAGCACTTGGCTGCTAACCAAAATATCTGTGATTCAACCCACCAGCTACTCTGTGGAGGAAGACATGGAAATCTGATTCCATAAAGCTTCACAGCCTTGGAAACCCCATGGTACAGTTCACACTGTCCTACAGGGTCATTATGACTTGGAATCGATTCCATGGCAGTGTGTTGGCTGGTTGTTGGTTGATACTGAAAATCTACTGGAAAAACTTTTTTTGTTTGTTTGTTTCAGCATCAAATTATTTGAAGGATTTGATTTTCTTCATGTGGGTTTTGTAGTTTCTCAGAAAATTAAAGTCACATTTAATTTAATATAAATTTATTTTATTTTGGTCAGGCTACTTGAGCTATGATTCTATAGCATGGATTCTTATTCTTTCTGGGTGTTTATGGAGCCCTTTGAATATCAACTAAAAAATGTCTTCCAAACAACTTTTGTTACTCTCTGGATTGTCTTCAACTTCTTGTGTTGCCTTTTTATGAAGAAAGTACCTGAATTTTAATGTAATCAAATTTTCAGGTTAGTACTTTTCTTGGTGTCTTATTAAAGAAAGTCTTCCCAAACTCTGAGGATTTAAAGATATTCACCTACATCACTTTAAAAATCTTTAGAATTTTGTTGCTCACATTTGGGTCTGTAACCTACTTAGAACTGACTTTTGTGTTCTGTGTGAGATGTGGCTCCCCATATGGATGTCCCTTGTACCAGCACATTTTATTTTTTAAAAAATGTTACTTCCCGGTGCTCTCAAATTCCATCACTGCCATAAATCAAGTCTGTGGTAGACTGGGTTCTCTAGAGAAACAAAACCAGTAAAGCTTATGTATAGAGAGAGAAAAGAAATTTATCTTAGGAAAATGGCTCACACACTTATAGAAGCTGGTGAGTCCAAAGTTCTTGGGTCTAAAGTCAAGCTGGAGGCTTTTCCCAACTCACACAGCTGCAGGGGCTGATGAGCTCAAGGTTGGCAGGAGGATACTGGCTGTTGACTCCAACGAATGATGAATCCGAGATCTCCAGGCCGAATGGTGGATTGTTCACTCACAGACAATTGTAGGCAGCACAATAGAATCCCAATCCACAGAAAAGTGTCTCTTTTCTCAGGATGTCCATAAATATGCTGGAAGCAGGCCACACCCCTAGGAAACTCCCTCTCAATGGATTGGCTGCTCAAAACATATACATCTGATCCCATCATTGGAACAACCCACATCACAATTGCTTAAACCACACAGAATTGTGGTACAGCCAAGTTGACACACAGCTCCAACTGTCAA
>NW_006921655.1:5133434-5133996 GCF_000298275.1 Orycteropus afer afer
TTTTGAGTGGGTCACTATGGGTAATAGTGAGTGGTACCACTCCTGTTTCCACCCCTTGGTTCCTGGACCCATGAATCCTGGCTATTGGAGAAACAAAACCGTATACTGGACACTGGTTTAGGGCATATACAGCCTCCTGGAGAACATTGCCCCAATCCTTCAAGGTATTGCACGTAGCTGGTGCCATAATTGTGTTTTCAGTAGGCCATTCCTTCATTCTATCAAGCCAGCTGGTTCAGGATGATGGGGAACATGGTAAAACCAGTGAATTCCATGAGCAGGGACCCATTTACTATGAAGTGAGTTCCTTGATCTGAAGAAATGCTGTGTGGGATACCATGATGGTGAATAAGGCATTCTGTAAGTCCACGGATGGTAGTTTTGGCAGAAGCATTGCATGCAGGAAAGGTGAATCAATATCCGGAATAAGTATCTATTCCAGTAAGAACAAAACGCTGTCCTTTCTGTGATGGAAGTGGTCCAATGTAATCAACCTGCCACCAACTTGCTGGCTGATCACCCCAAGGAATGGTTCCATATTGCAGACTCAGTGTTGGTCTCT
>NW_006921655.1:5134861-5137010 GCF_000298275.1 Orycteropus afer afer
CAGTCAACTGATCATAAGGAACTCCCCATGAGGACATAAGTGTGGACTGGGAGAAGGAAGGTAATGTTACTGGAGTGGAGACCATAGGCATTTGGGCCACTTCCTCATGCAACTTACTTGTGCCTTCAGGTCCTGCTCAAGCCCGATTTCTGATATACCACTTCCATTTAATGATGGAGTGCTGCTGTCTATGTCCAACTTTATGACTCTGTGGGTCAGACAACACCTAGTTCATGATGGGCAGCTCAGGCTTCATGGTGACTTAGTGGCCCATGGTTAGGTTTTCAGTCTCTACTAAAGCCCAATAACAAGCTAAAACATGTTTCTCAAAAGGAGAGTCATTATCTGCAGAGGATGGCAGGGCTTTGCTCCAAAATCCCAAGGGTCTGCATTGTGATTCACCAATAGGGACCTGCTAAAGACCCCAAACAACATCTCTATCTACTACAGACACTTCAAGCACCATTAGATTAGCTGGATCATATGGTCCAAGTGGCAGAGCAGCCTGCATGACAGCCTGAACCTGTTGCAGAGCCTTCTGGTGTTCTGGGCCCCACTCATAACTAGTGGCTTTCTGAGTCACTTGTAAATAGGCTGCATCAACACACCCAAATGAGGGATATGTTGCCTCCAAAATCCAAAGAAGCCCACTAGACATTGTGCCTCCTTTTTAGTTGTGGGGGAAGCCAGGTACAATAACTTATCCTTCATTTTAGTAGGAATATCTTGACATTCCCTACACCATTGGACCCCTAGAAATTTCACTGAGGTGGAAGGTGCCTGAATTTTTGTTGGGTTAATTTCCCAACCTCTAGCGCACATATGTCTCAACAATAAGTCAAGAGTCATTGATACTTCTTCCTTACTAGGTCCAAGCAGCATAATGTCATCAATATAATGGACCAGTGTGATGTCTTGTGGAAGGGAAAGACGATCAAGATCCTTAAGGACTAAATTATGACATAGTGCTGGGGAGTTGGTATACCTCTGAGGAAGCACTGTGAAAGTATACTGTTGGCCTTGCCAGCTGCAGGCCAACTGCTTCTGATGGTCCGTTGAAATTGGTATCAGGAAAAAGACATTGGCCAGATCAAGAGCTGCATACCAAGTACCAGGAGATGTACTAATTTGCTCAAGCAATGAAACCACATCAGGAACAGCAGCTGCAATTGTATTCACCACCTGATTAAGTTTACAATAATCTACTGTCATTCTCCAAGATCCATCTGTTTTTTGCACAGGCTGAATAGGTGAATTAAATGGGGATGTGGTGGGAATAACCATCCCTGCATCCCTCTAGTCCTTGATGGTGGCAGTTATCTCTGCAACCCCTCCAGGGATGCAGTATTGCTTTTGGTTTACTATTTTTGTAGGTAGAGGCAGTTCTAATGGCTTCCACTTGGCTTTTCCTACCATAATAGCCCTTACTTCACATATCAGGAACCCAATGTTGGAATTCTGCCAATTGTTCAGTATATCTATTTCTGTTATGCATTCTGGAACTGAGGAAATCACTACAGGATGGGTTTGGGGACCCACTGGACCCACTGTGAGACGCACCTTAGCAAAGACTCCATCAATAACTTGACCTCCATATGCCCCCACTCTGACTGATGGGCCACAATGACGCTTTGGGTCTCCTGGAATTAGTGTCAGTTCAGAGCCAGTGTCCAATAATTCCCAAAAAGTCTTATTATTTCCTTTTCCCCAGTGAACAGTCACTCTCATGAAAGGCCTCAGATCCCTTTGGGGAAGGCTGGGAAAAAGATTGACATAAATTCTTGGCAATGTATTGGGGTACTTCCTCAAAGAGACCTGGCCTCCCCTATATTCAAGGGGTTGTGGGTCTGTACACTGACTCAAGTCTGGGAATTGATTGAGAGGTTGTGAATCTGTATTCTGGTGATTCAATCTAGGCTGCTATTCACATGACCTAGAATTCTTCTGTCTATACAGATCAAGTAAATGCTTAGTAGGTTTGCCATGTATTTCACTACCAGGAACACCATGAGCAAGTAGCCAATGCCATAATTCCACACCTGTCAAACTATTCTGATTAGTGTTCCAACTCTGCTGTCCATTATGGTAACCACGCCCACCTTGCCTTTGTCGATTAACTGCTTCCACTTGGCCCCTACTACCACAGGGT
>NW_006921655.1:5137488-5167511 GCF_000298275.1 Orycteropus afer afer
AGATCCTCTCCTAGCCTCTGAAGCTGAAACACTGAATGAAGAATCTGTACTCAGTGGGCCTAAATCAATAAACTCAGACTGATCCAATGTTACATTCCTTGCACCATTATCCCACACCCTCAGTAGCCATTCCCATACATATTCTCCAGGTTTCTGTCTGTACATGTTAGCAAAATCAAGTAGGTCTTCTAGGGTGTGGGGTGCCATCTGCTCAGTCACATTTTGTGTTCCATGGCCTCTGCCTCAGGCAATGAATGACCCAGCAGGAACAGTTGGGTTAATCCCATCAAACTGAGGTGGAGGGGATAATGGCTCTACAGTAATCCCTTCAGATGGGAGGGATTCAACAGAATTTACAGGCTCCATATCCTGATCTTCCTGGCTTGTTATGTGCCGTCAAGTTGGACCCGACTCATAGCCACCCCTCCTGGATCTTCCTGGCTATCTGCCTATATGCCCCTATTCCAGGTTTCAGGATCCCATTTTTTTCCCAATCAATGCCCTCATTTTAACTTCAGACACCATTCTGGGTTGGTAATTTATTTGGTGTTGTAATTCAGCCACTGTTACAATAAGACTCTGGGTTTGTTTTTTGCCAATATCAGCTCTGTTACTAGAAGAAATAAGACTTTTTTTCAGAGCACAACTGGAAACATTGAGATCTTTTATGGGACACTTAAGCTGTGACTCAGCAGTCCTGAGCCCATCTAGCTCTTTCACCACTTTGTCTAGTGTAAGTAGGACCAACCCACCAGCTTCCTTATACTCCTCATACTGACAAAATTGCAGAAAAGTATAAACTATGTGATCACCCAGAGCCTCACTTCTCAAAAGTACTTGATCTAAGTACTTGGTGCTATTTTGCATATTAATGTTGCCACCTCATGCCATGGATTAGCATGGCCCTCTTTACTAATGGAGGCAGGGTTACCAGTGCCTTTACAATTAATCAAATTGGAGAACCAATTTAGGAAGCCCATCCTTATGATTTTGTCTCTCTAGAACCACTCTTGGTACCAAATGTGTTAGACTGGGTTCTCTAGAGAAATAGAACCAGTAAAGCTTATATATAGAGAGAAAGAGAAATTTATCTTAGGAAAATGGCTCACATACTTATAGAAGCTCACAAGTCCCAAGTTCTTGGATCAAACATCAAGCCGGGAGCTTTTCCTGACTCACACAGCTGCAGGGGCTGAGGAGCTCAAGGTTGGCAGGCAGTATACTGGCTGTTGACTCCAAGGAATAATGAATCCAAGATCTCCAGGGCAAATGGTGGATTGTTCCCTCACGGACCATTGTAGGCAGCACAACAGAATCCTGATCCACAGAACAGTGTCTCTTTTCCCAGGATGTCTATAAATATACTGAAAGCAGACCACACCCCTAGGGAAACTAGGGCTGCTCAAAACATATACATCTGATCCCATCATTGGAACCACCCACATCACAAGTTCTTAAACCACACAGAATTGTGGTCCAGCCAAGTTAACCCACAGCTCCAACTATCACAAAGTCCCATACATGTGTACTGGGAGCTCTGGTGGCGTAGTGCCTAGGGTAGACTGCTAAGCAGCAGGCTGGTGGTTCAAACCCACCAGCCATTCCTCGGAAAGAAGACTGGGCAATCTACTTCCATAATGATACTGCTTTGGAAACCCAAAGAGTGGTCACTATGAATCGGATATGACTGGATGGCAGTGAGTTTGGTTTGGTTTTGGTATACATGTGTACATGTATATACATATATGTCTAGGAACTTTTTTTTTTTGTTTACCTTTGAGCAATTTGTTTATACCAGAACCAACAGGAACAATATGTTAATTATTATAAATTTTACTAGTACTGGATATCTGATAGAGTATTTTCTTTCATCTTGTACATCTTCTAGAGTATTTTGACTATTCTTTTATCTTTGAATTTCCATATAAATATTAGAGTCAGCTTGGTATATTTCACAAAAAATATATATTAAGATTTTTATTGGGATTGCTTTTAATTTATTAGCTAATTTGGGAATGTAAATTATGGCTCCCAAAAGATATGTCCACCTTCCGAGGATATGACCTTATTTGGAAAAGAGTTTTGTAGATCATAAAGTTCTTCAGATGAGGTCATCTTGGATTTGAGTGGGTCCTAAACTCAATGAGGAGTGTCCTTACAAGAGATGGAAAAGGAGAAGACACAGAGGGGAAGTCTATGTGAAGACAGAGACAGATTGGAGTGTTGCAGTTAGAGGTCAAGGAATACAAAGGATTGCTAGCAGATGTCAGTTGCTAGGAGAGAGACATGAAATGGATTTTCCCTCAGAGCATCAAAAAGTAAACCAACCCTGCTGGCACCTTGGTTTCAGTAATCTGTCTTCCAGAAATGAGGAAATATATTTGTTATGGAAGTTCTAGGAACCTTAACCCCCCCAAAAAAAACAAAAAACAAAAAACCCAAGTGCACTGCCATTGAGTCAGATCCAACACATAGCGACCCCTCCTTGGGTTTCCAAGGTGGTATCACTACGGAAGTAGATTGTGCCATCTTCCTTCCCAGGAGTGGCTGGTGGGTTTGAACCACTAGCCTTCTGGTTAGCAGTCAAATGGCTTAGGCACTACGCTTCCAGAGGTCCTAGGAAACTTATACAGATTCAATTGATAAATTTACAATATTGAATCTTCTAATCCATGAATATGAATTATCTTACCATTCAATTGGGTATTCATTATTGTTTCTCAATAGACTTTATTATTTTTCCCTTGGGAGTCTTTTGATATATCCATTACTAGGTATCTCCTAGCATAGTGCCTAAGGCACTTGACTGCTAACCAGAAGGCTGGCGGTTCAAATCCACCAGCCACTCCTCGGAAGGAAGGTTGGGCAGTCCTACTTCTGTAGTAGTACTGTCTCGGAAACCCAAGGAGGGGTCGCTATGAGTCGGGGCTAACTCAATGGCACATAACACCAACAGGTATTTCATATGTCTAATGCTATTATAGGTTGGGCAATCCTACTTCCGTAGTGATACTGCCTCGGAAACCCAAGGTGGGGTTGCTATCAGTTGGGACCGACTTGATGGCACATAACAACAACAACAACAAATGCTATTATGAATGATATTTTAAATTTTATTTCAGATTTTACCTATTTGTTTCTGATAAATAGAAATATAATTGATTTTTGTGTATTGACTTTATACCCTACCAACTTGCTTAACTCTGTTATTAATGCTAAAATTTATATACATATTCTTTTTGATTTCTACAATGATACCCTCTGCTAATAATATATATTTTTTTCTTACTGTGCTTCCTAAGACTTCCACAACGATTCTGAAGAGATAGGGGGATAGTAAATATCCATGTCTTATTCCTTGCTTCAGAAGCTCTGGTGGCATAGTGCCCAAGGCATTTGACTGCTAACCAGAAGGCTGGTGGTTCAAACCCACCATCCACTCCTCGGAAGGAAGATCAGGTCATCTACTTCTGTAGTGACATGGCCTCGGAAACTCAAGGAGGGGTCACTGTGAATCGGATCCAACTCGACGACAGTAGATTTGTTTTTTTGGTTTATTCCTTATTTTAGAAGAAAGACTTTCAATATTTAACAATTAAGTGTGATTCTATATTAGGTTTTGAAGGAAATTCTTTCTCAAATTACTCTTATTTCTAGTTTGCTGTGACTTTTTGTTTGTTTTTCATGACTGTGATAGTTGGAGCTGTGTGTCAACTTGGCTGGACCCCAGTTCTGTGTGGTTGTTCCCATGATGGGATCAGATGACTGTGTTCTGAGTGGCCAGTCTGCCCAAGGGGAGTTTCCCTAGGGGTGTGGCCTGCTTCCAAGATATCCAAGGACATCCGGGGAAGAGCCGCATTCCTTGAGGGGTTGGAACCCTGGTGTGCGAACTACAGACTTCCGTGAGTGAACGGCCCACCGCTTGGCCTGGAGATCTCGGATTCGTCTTTTGTTGGAGTCAACAACCAGTGTACTGCATGCCAGCTTGAATCTCTTGGCCCCCCTGTGCTTGCGGAAGCCAAGGTGGCCGCAAGCCCCATCTCCTCCAGAGACTTGGACTTTTCGGCTTGGACTTGTCAGCTTCTATACGCTTGTGAGCCATTTTCCTAAGATAAATCTCTCTCTCTCTCTCTCTATAAATATATATATACACTTTGCTGGTTTTTGTGTTTCTCTAGAGAACCCAATCTAACACAATGACTGTATATTGAATTTTATCAAATTCTTTCTTTTCTGCATCTATTGAGATGACCATTATGACTTTTCTCCTTTAATTTGTTAACGTGACAAATTTCATTGATTGATTTCCTAAAATTAATGAAATCTTGTATTCATTGGATGACTATAACTTGATCATGGCATATCATCCTTTTTATAGATTGCTACATTCAGTTTTCTTATACTTTATTTAGGATTTTTGCATTTAGGTTAATAACCAAGATTGTCTTTTGATTTCCTTGTTATACCACCTTTGCAAAGTTTTGATATCAAGGTAAACTAGTCTCTTAAATTAGGTAGAGAGTGGTTCCTCTTTCCTAGTCTCTGGAAGATTTTGTGTAAGTTTAGGATTATTTTTTCTTTGAACGTTTGGTATATCTCAACAGTGAAGCCATTTGGGTTTGGAGTTTCATTTGTAGAAGTGTTTGATTTTGATCCAATTGTTTTGTGGATATAGGTCAGAGTGATACTTAAAATCTTTAACAATAGATAAGGAGTGGGCATAGGCTAAGCAGAGTGCACACTTGATTAATAAAAATGGATGTTCTCTCTAAATAAATGATATGACTGTTCTTGTGCTTACAAGATGTCTATCAGTTTTAGTTACTGGATTATTTAGCGTTTCTATTTCTTTTTGTGTAAGTTTTGGTATATTATATTTTTCTAGTTATTTGTCCAAATTTTCAAGTTGATTCCCATAGAGGTATCCATAATTACTTTTTTTTTTTTTTTTCAATCTCTTCAATTATAAAACCAGGCAAATATTGAATGCATTTGAAGTGGTATATGTTGTCTTGATGATGATAAATATAGTGAAAAATCATTGTTTAAAGAAACTTTTTGTACCATTTGTGAAACTTAGGGATATACTTTCCATAATATATTTACTTATTTCATACCCATATCAGTGGAAATGCCATTTTCTAAAATGCAAATATGGTCAGTTATACCCTGTGTCAAAACATTACTTTTGTTCCCTGGGCCTACAACTGTGTTAGTGTTCTCAAAGTGTGGCCTAGGTACCCCTAGAGGTCCCTGAAACTCTTTCAGGGGACTTGTAAGGTCAAAACCATTTTTATAAGAGTACTAAAATACTAAGACATTACTTATCTTTTTCACTTTCATTTTCTCATAAATAAACAGTGGAGTTTTCCAGTGGCTCTGAGACATCATATGATATCACAACAGACTGAATGTAGAAATAGAGAGGATACTCCAGCTGTTGTCTATTGAGCCAGACATTAATGAGATTTGGAAATATGGATAACTAAATATTCCTCACTAAATTTTATTTTGGGAAAATACAGTTGTTTTATATTAATACCTCCATCACTATTCCTTCTACTAGAACTTGTACAGAAATATCTGTAGTTCCTCTGGGCCTTTGCTCTTGCTAGTTCATCCAAGTAGACTTCCCTCTTTTCCATATCTTTCTTATAGACTCCTATTCATCTTTTAAGGAACTAGCTTAGGAGTTTTCTCTGTAGAACTTTCCTTTAGCTCACCCCTGTCCCCATTACCCCACCTCTCTTGTTTCTTTGTCACTTACACCTTTTACGTATCTCTGCCAAATACCACATCGCACTATAATTTCAAACACTTCCGTTATGTGCATTTGCTGTTCTGTTTCGACTTTTTGTCAATCTATACAAACTACCGACTCGACGGCACATAACAACAACAACAACAACATACAAACTACAGTTTGGAATAGAGTTACTGGAAATGATGATCATTTTTCCTTTATCACTGTATGGAACTTTTTTCTAGAGCTCTGGCTTCTTGCTGCGTTTGCCACCCTGTTGCTAACTTCTTGCATGGGTCATTTTGGCTTTGTGTCAAGCCAGGAAAGAACTACGCCACAACTGGGGAGCAGAGTAGATAAGATAGTTGGTGTTCAATACATCTTATGTAATGGAGTGGGTGAGTAGATGAATAAGTGAATGAATGAAAGGAACAATAAGTAATGAAGGATACAACCTTTCTTAATGGAAATATTATCTGCATTTACACTAATTTTGAAAAAAAAATTGTACTGCACATCAGATATGTAGTGACTAAAAAGGTAGTCACTTACAGGTCATCAGAAAGCTCTAAGGGTTTTCAATGCAAATTATCAATTATTTTCAAAGGACTTAAGGGGAGTTTTGAGCTCAAATCCCTACCTGGGGTCAGAGTTACTTTATAATTTTTTTTTTTTTTTTAACTAGAATGTGGCATTTATGAAAGTGGAAGAGTTGAATATTCAAAGTATTTAAATCATTTTTTATTTATTCACATTTTGATTTAACATTGATTTAGGAAATTTTCCTTCTAAAAGCCTGGAGAACTTTTATGGATTTTACAGAATGGGTAGTAGCTTCATTAACCATAGTGCATGAATATGGTGAGAATACACAGGAAACCATACTGTTGTATCTCTGGATAGATTATAAAACTAAAGATGTGAATTACCAGAATTCTAAAGGATAAAGATGTATCTAATTCTCTAAACCCTTATTTCATCATTTCAAAAATAGTCTCATTCTTTAATGATAGCATATCTTTGTTTTCCCTTCTATTCTTTGCCTGCTTTGAAGGCTTTATCTCGTCTAACTCCTTATTAAATAAGTTCTCAATTCAAAATTCTGCACTACCTTACTAAATGTAAGCCTGAACCCCCTGTGGTTCCCTAAAGAAATAATTGGGAAGTGAATTTTTTTTTTATGTTGACTCATCCCAATGACCTGCCATGGTGGTTGTTATTACTATGCATGAAGGGAGGGAAGGAATCCTGCTGGAAAATGCACAGTAGAGTAGGCTGTTCAGCAGCAGTATGTGATGTAGGTGGGAGTTTTCAGAACGAATTGAAGACTTCCAAACACATATCTCCCTCTATCCCAAAGTCCAGCTAACCACATAATCCTTTTTGAGAGTTTCCTTGACATATAAATGGAATGACATATTTGAATTCCACATAATTCTTTTTCTAAAATCTAATGAAAATCAATTCCCTGGCATTTTGCTGCTGTTAGGAAAAACGATGCTGTTAGATGTTTCAGTCATTAGCAATATGTTCACTGGACTAAAATAAATTTTGGTATAATATTGTAATGATTAGTGAATCTATGATAATCTAAGCAATTATTAAGGAACAATGCTTACCCTGACTTAGTATCTTGATTATTTGTTGATGACATCTGAAAATGGAGATGTCAGGAGGCAATATTGTATTTTTTAACTGCGTTAATTTATTTTATTTATGTAAATTTCATGCTTCTCAGTATTCTACAAACTTGAATACTATTTAATTGTCTAACCAGTGAAGGCAGAAAATTGGGTATAAAAAGTAAATGACAATATAAACACACTAAAGATTTTCTTTAAAATCTCAGCTTTGGAGGTTAGTAAGGCTCTTGTAATTTTAATTAGGTTTATTTTGATTTCTAAAATGAAAGAAAAAATGTTAAATGTACTTAAAACTTTGGCTTGGTTTGGGAATTATGATCAGGTATATGACAAGAATAGAAATAATGAAAGGAAATGAAACTGCTAAATAAAATATGCATCATACTATCAAAAAAATTATCTGTGGGGCTCAAACTTATAACTCTGTTGTTGGTACATGCCGTTGAGTCAGTTTTGACTCATAGTGACCTTTTGTACTACAGAATGAAACAATGCCTGGTCCTGTGCCGTCATCAGAATCATTCTCAGCTTGAGCCCATCATGGTAGCCACTGTGTCAATCCATTTTGTTGAGGGTCTTCCCCGTTTTCATTAAGCCTCTGCTTTACCTAGCATGATATCCTTTCCCAGGGCCTTATCCCTTCTGACAATATGACCAAAGTATGAGAGACAAAGTCTGGTCATAACTGCAGAATACTGAAAATATTTTGATATTTAAACCTGTTTTCAGACATTTTCAGTGTTTTAGAGTTACATATAAGGGGAGCTCTGGTGGCGTAATGCCTAAGGTTTTTGACTGCTAACCAGAAGGCTGACAGTTCAAACACATCTGTCACTCCTCAGAAGGAAGGTTGGGCAATCCACTTCCACAGTGATACCGCCTCGGAAACCCAAGGAGGGGTCGCTATGAGTCGGATCCGACTTGGCGGCAATGAGTTTGGGTTTTTTTTTTTTTTTTGGGTGGGGGAGTTATAAGCGGGAGCAGTAGCAACAGCAGCAGCAGTGCAGACTTACCCCAAATAAGATTTATGTCTGCTTCGGGTTAACAGGACTGGTTCCAGACACCTCTTGCTAATAGATCTGGTAATGCTGGAGGTGCTCAGTGTTCATAGTTATAGCTTTATTTTGATGCAGATTAATATTTGAAAAGATCTAATTTTTGCCAAATGTTTTTCAGTTTCATTCATTCACATAACAAATATTAATTCAACATTGTGTACTTTTTTTTTAACTTAACTTTTAGAAAGGGCTCAGAAATTTGTATAAATAGACTTTATGTATTATAAATTACTTGTATATCTATATATAAAACATTTTATTTAAAAAAAAATGCATTTGTGGTGGAAATACATCATTCTCTCAATTTTTGGTCTTTTTTATGCGTCAATTATCCTTTTTCCCCTAGACAGATACACACTGCTTTGAGGGAGTCTGCACTGGTTTAGTGGTAGATGTCTCACCTTTTATGCAAGAGACCCAGGTTTGATTCCTGGCCAATGCACCTCATGTACAGCTATCACCTGTCTGTCAGTGAAGCCTTATGTGTTGCTATGATGCTGAACAGGTTTCAGAGAAGCTTCTTGACTAATGCTGAATAGGAAGAAAGACCTGGAGATTTACTTCTGAAAATCAGCTCATGAAAACTCTGTGAATCATAATGGCATCTAATAACAACACTGCAGTCTAGTGGGGATCCAAATAGCAATGCTTGGTAATTAATTCTTAAACAGAGAACTTAATGAGATACAGTGCTGGCTCACAGAAGAGTGCTCACCTCAGACTCACAGGTATCCAGGGACTCACCCATAGTGGAGAAGATGCCTTACTGGGTCCTCTCTGTTTGTTCTGTATGGGAAGTCTTCCATCCTTGACAGCTCCTACTCATCTCTTAAGACTTAGATCAAAGCTATCTCCTTGATGAAGAGTTACCTGATTCCCACAGAAGAGAATATTGTATACCTCTTATTGTGTGCTGTTGAGTCAGACCTAACACATAGCGACTCCTCCTTGAGTTTCCGAGGCAGTATCACTAAGAGCGTAGATTGCCTCATCTTCCTTCTGAGGAAAGGCTGGTGGGTTTGAATTGCCAGTATTGTGGCTGGACAATGAATAAGGAAGACTGACTTTGGTCATAGCAGTCAAGTGCCTTAGACACTATGCTACCAGAGCTCCCTCTTGTAGGTGGTCATATATGTGTCCAATACTGGAATGTGAAGCAGTGAGGGTAAGGACTGTGGCTTGCTGATTTGGGTGTTTCCAGGGCCAAATGCAAGGTCTGGGCAGAAGAACAAATGTAGGAGGTTTTTTTTCATTATTCCAATTGGCCAATTTAGGAATTGCAAGTTATTGGCCCCCTAAATGGCTGATTCCATTTGGATTCTCATTCAAATTCCAAGGACCTAAGAACAGGCAGCGAGGTGGGAAGCTGGGAGAGGACAGAAAAGGCAAAGGGGACTGGAACAGATCGAGGAGTCAGCCACAGGGACCCAGGTGAGGAGAGGGAACCAAGGCTACACCCCACAAGGAGCAAGGCAGGAAGTCAGGGAGAGGACAGGAAAGGCAAAGGGGATAGGAACAGATTGAGGAGTTAGCCACAGGGAGCCAGGTAAGCGTGGCTGGAAGGGTTTCCAACAGCTAAGGGAGACAAACTTTTCTGTCAGTTTGTCCTACTGTGGTGACATGTTGCTGTGAGTCTTAAGGCTGTGCCACTGGTGTTTCAAAACCAGTGGGGTGCACCTGTTGCACAGGTATCAGACTGGCTGGCAGACTGAGACAGACTAAGAAGAAGGAGGAGGCCATCCACTTCTCAAAGAATTGGCCAGGGAAAAACCTTATGAATAGCAGAGAAACACTGTCTGATACATGAGTGCACAACTTTATGAATAGTCCAGAAACATTGCTCAATATAGAGGAGGAAGATGAGTCACTTAGCTTAGAAAGCTCTCAAAGGAGGACTGGAGAAGAGCTGCATTATCAAAGTAAAACCAGCCTTACTCATATGGATATGGTAAAGCTTTCAAGACCTCCATTTGCTGATGTGGTACCACTCAAATTGAGGAGAAACAGCGGCAAACATCCATTAATAATCAGAACATGGAATGTATGAAGTATGAATCTAAGAAAATTGGAAGTTGTCAAAAATGAAATGGAATGCATAAAGATTGATATCCTAGGAATTAGTGAGCTGAAATGGACTGGTCTGGGCCATTGTGAATCAGACAACCATATGATCTACTTTGCTGGGAATGACAGTTTAAGGAAGAATGGCATGGCATTCATCATCACAAAGGATGTTTCAAGATCTGTCCTGAAGTACAATACTGTCAGTGATAGGAAATATCCATACGCCTACAGGGAAGACCTGTTAATATGACTATTATTCAGATATATGCACCAACCACCAAAGCCAAAGATGAGGAAATTGAAGATTTTTATCAACTCCTACAGTCTGAAATTGACTGAACATGCAATCAGCATGTGTTAATTATCACTGATGACTGGAATACAAAAGTTGGAAACAAAGAAGAATCACCAGTACTTGGAAAATTTGGCCTTGGTGACAGAAATAATGCTGGAACTCGCATGGTAGAATTTTGCAAGACCAATGACTTGTTCATTGCAAACACCTTTTTTAAACAACACAAACTGTGGCTATACACATGGACTTCACCAGATGGAACACACAGGAATCAGATTGACTACATCTGTGGCAAGAGGCGATGGAAAAGCTCAATATCTTCAGCCAAAACCAGGCCAGGAGCTGATTGTGGAACAGACCATCAACTGCTCATATGCAAGTTCAACTTGAAGTTAAAGACAATTAAAACAAGTCCACAAGAGCCAAAGTATGATCTTGAATATATCCCTCCTGAATTTAGAGACCATCTAAAGAATAGATTTGATGCATTGAACACCAATGACCAGAAACCAGATGAATTGTAGGATGACATCAAGAGCATCATCATGAAGAAAGCAAGAGGTCACTAAAAAGATGAGAAAGGAAGAGAAGACAAAAATGGATGACAGAAGAGACTCTGAAACTTGCCCGTGAATGGAGAGTAGCTAAAGCAAATGGAAGAAATGACAAGATAAAAGAATTGAACCGAAGATTTCAAAGAGCAGCTTGAAAAGACAAAACCAATTACTATAAAGAAATGTGCAAAGACCTGGAGTTAGAAAACCAAAAGGGAAGAACACACTTGGCATTTCTCAAGCTGAAAGAATTGAAGAAAAAATTTAAGCCTCGAGTTGCAATATTGAAAGATTCTAAGGGCAAAACCTTGAATGATGCAGGGAACATCAAAAGAAGATGGAAGGAATACACAGAGTCACTGTACCAAAAAGAACTGGTAGATCTTCATCCATTTCAGGAGGTGACATATGATCTACAACCAATGGTACTGAAGGAGGAAGTCAAAGCTGCAATGAAAGAACTGGCGAAGAACAAGGCTCTGGGAATTGATGGAAGACCCATTGAGATATTTCAACAAACAGATGCCACACTGGAGGCACTTACTCAGTTATGCCAAGAGATTTGGAAGACAGCTACCTGGCCAACTGACTGGAAGAGATCCATATTTGTACCCATTCCAAAGAAAGGTGACCCCACAGAATATGGAAATTATCGAACAATATAATTAATATCACACGCAAGTAAGATCTTACTGGACATAATTAAGAAACGGTTGCAGCAGTATATTGACAGAGAACTTCCAGAGGTGCAAGCTGGATTCAGAAGAGGATGTGGAACAATGGACATCATAGCTGCTGTCAGATGGATCTTGGCTCAAAGCAAAGAATACCAGAAAGATATTTACTTGTGCTTTATTGACTATGCAAAGGCATTTGATTATGTGGATCATGACAAATTATGGATAACATTGAGAAGAATGGGAATTCCCGAACACTTGATTGTACTCATGAGGAACCTGGACCTGGACCAGGAGGCTGTCGTTTGAACAGAACAAGGGAACAGTGCATGGTTTAAAATCAGGAAGGGAGTGTGTCAGGGTTGTATCCTTTCCCCATACTTATTCAATCTATATGCTGAGCAAATAATCCAAGAAGCTGGACTATATGAAGAAAAATGTGGCATCAGGATTGGAGGAAGGATAATTAACAACCTGAGATACGCAGATGATGCAACTTTGCTTGCTGAAAGTGAGGATGACTTGAGGTACTTACTGATGAAGGTTGAAGAATACAGTCTGCAGTATGGATTACATCTCAATATAAAGAAAACAAAAGTCCTCACAATTGGGCCAATAAGCATCATCATGATAAATGGAGAAAAGATTGAGGCTGTCAAAGAATTCATGTTGCTTGGTTCTACAATCGAGGCCAATGGAAGCAGCAGTCAAGACATTAGACGATGTGTAGCACTAGGCAGGTTGGCTACGAAGGAACTCTTTCAAGTGCTGAGGAGCAAAGATGTCTCCTTGAGGACTAAGGTGCTCCTGACAGAAGCCATGATATTTCCAGTCACCTCGTATGCATGTGAGAGTTGGACAATGAATAAAGAAGACTGAAGAAGAGTTGATGCTTTTGAGTTGTGGTGCTGGTGAAGAATGTTGAAGGTACCATGGACTGCAAAAAGAACTAATAGATCTGTCCTGGAGGAAGTGCAGCCGAGATGCTCCTTGGAAGCGAGAATGGCCAGACTTCGTCTCACCTACTTTGGTCATGTTGTCAGAGGGAACCATTCCCTGGAGAAGGATGTCATGCTTGGTAAGGTGGAAGGTGGATGAAAGTGGGAAGGCCTTTGATGAGATGGATTGACACGGTGGCTGCGACAATGGGCTCAAGTGTAGCAAGAATCATGGAGCTGGCGCGGGATCGAGCTGTGTTTCGTTCTGCTGTGAATGGGGTTGCTGTGAGTCGGAAGTGACTTGATGGCACCTAACAACAACAAGTGGCTGAAAATGACATTATCATAACGATGTCTCCTGCAAACAGGAGATTTATCCTGGAATTGGTGCCACCAAACTGATGTGACGAATGGACTCTTGAAACAGAAAATGTATTGTATTTTGGAAACTCTTCTCTGTTCTTTCTTTAACTGTGAGAATTTGAAAGCATGAACCTGGTTGGGAAAGGAAGATATTGGCACCAGACTTCTGTTTATGCACTATGTAAAAATAAATGGGAAGAAATATCCTTCAAAACCTTATAAATTTATAGAATTGTAGTATTGTGGTTAAGATGAACCTGCAATAAAGCACAGATGGCAGCTCGCCACATTATGGCAGCCTTCTCTTTGTTTTCTGAGGATAGCTTGGAAAGGAGAACGGGTATAAGGCTTATTGAGCACTTCCTGAGGGCCAGGCCTGATTAACAGATATTGCCTTCTTTAAGCTTATAGATGTTTCACGAATTACTCATGATTTTCATTTACAGTGCTCTGGAGCTCACAGAGGTAGAGAGGAGCAAGATTTGTTATGGTTGTGAGTTGCTATTGAGTCTATTCTGACTCATGGTGACCCCACGTGTGCATAGTAGAATTGCTCCATAAGGTTGTCAAGGCTGGGACCTTTCAGAAGCAGACCCGGCCTGTCTTCTACGGTGCCCACGGGTAGTCTCAAACCTCTAACCTTTTGGCTAGTAATTGAGTACTTAACCCTTTCTGCCACCTAAAGACTCCTAGGACTAAGATGCCAGGTCTAGCACCAAAATCCTGTACCATGTTGCTTCTCATTAACAGTTAAAAGTAACACAGCTACCCTCCCATTATTACTCCCACCACCACCACCACAGAATTGTACTGACTATAAGTGGACTCTGTATCTACACATGAAATAAATAATTACATCACAGTTGTTTGTTATAATTTATTATTGATTGAAATGTGTAACTATTTGGATATAAGGAGAAGGTGTTTGTGATGGACTAAGATATAGAAAGATGGAGCTATAATGTGCTGGTGAGTTTGAATGCTGCATATATCCAGAGCTAAGTGTGAGAGTAAATTTTCAAGGATTCAATAGATTAAAAGTCCTCATTTCTATTCTTGGCTACCTCACTTAACTGTTTGTGTTTTTGCCTAGGGTTTCACACAGCAGTATTCCATTGGACACTTTGCCCAATGTTTGCCTCTTAAACATGTTGTAAAAGTAAAACTAGATTATAGCTGTAAAATGTACACATTTAGAGAAAGTACCTGCATACAATATTTTTAATAGGCTAAGCATAGTAGTATGTGTATATAATTCTGACATTTTATGCTTTTTCTGGGCCAGGGTTCACAAAATTACAGCCCAAATTCTGCCTGGTATCTCTTTTTGTGTGACCCATAAACTAAGAATCATATTCAATCATTTTTAAATTGTTGAAAAAATTAAAAGTAGAATATTTCATGACATATGAAACTTATAAGATATTAAACTTTCAGTGTCCATAAATAAAGTTTTATGGAAACACAGCCACAGTCATTTGTTTTGTATTATCTGTGGCTGCTTTCTAAGCCAGCACAGCAGAGTTGAATAGTTGTGGCAGATTCATTATGGACCTCAAGGCCTAAAATATTTGTAACCTGACTCCTTACAGAACGTTTGCCAATCACTGGTCTCGGTAGTAAAAAGTTTCTTATTTAAATGTCTGTGGCAATGCACAAGAAATCTGCCCACTAGATCTTTGAACTAAGTTTTGGGTGTATCAGAGGGACTCACTCTTCAGATGCATATGCAGAAGTGGAAAGAGGGTGCAGTAGCTGAAAGTAGAAAGTATAAGATATAAAGAGGCACCATATATCCAGAAATCCTTGGGGTGGGTGAGAAGCAGGAGAAGGAAAACAACCTGGCAACCTATGAACTCTATGTTGTTGGTTTTAGTTACTGTTGAGTTGGCAGCAACTCATGATGGTCTTCTATATAACAGAACAAAATGTCAACCATCTTCATGATCTTGATATATTTGAGCCCATTGCTGTGGCTATTTTGTTAATCCAACTCATTTAGATTTTCCCTTGTTTTCACTGATCTACTTTACCAAACATGCTGTTCTTTTCTAGGGATTTTTTCCTACAGTCTTAGAATAAGCAACACAAAGCAATGGTTAACTTTCCTTGTTGTTGTCCTGCCATCCTTGCCACTGGTCTCCTGGGTAAGGGCAACTGATTACTTGTACATTTGCTTGGAAGGCCTTTTTCATTTCTCTGTTGATGTTCATTAGATTTACACGCTTGAGAAAATACGAAATCAGCATCTCTTTTCATTGTTACTTTCTTTGTAAAAGCCTCTTTATTGTCTAAGCCCTCCAGTGTAGGGGAAAGGACTTGACTTCCAGTCCTGGGCAGCTGTTTTTCTCTGCCTCCTTGAAGAAATGGCCTCAGTGGGAAAGACATTCTAGTCAAGAGCCCGCTACCCAGGATATTGCCACTTCTCTGAGTGGCACTTCCCACCCACCCATCATTATCGAAATACACTTGGCTGCTAATTTCCTGGAAGATTCAAATGCTCCTACTTCAAGGTCATCTCAAAGGAGAGTTTAAAGAGCATTTCTCTCCCCCTCCCTTCTCTTGTAAAATATGTATATTTACAAGAGCATGCATAAATGGTCACCAGGGAAGATAAGCTATCAGAGAGTTGGGAGATGTCTTTCCTCATACAGTTCACACATCATTGAAGCAGATAAAATTGGTTTTGTATCTAGCCTCTGAATACACAGTTAAGGACTCTGTCCTGAAAATTGATCTATACCACTATGATAAAGTCCAGTACATCTCTTTTCATAAATATCTAACTGTGGCATCAACTGCTGCTGCTCCTGTCTGCCTCCCAGGAACTGCACTCTGATAGGCAGAGGGCGACCTGTGGCTTGTAGCATCCACGTGCACAGGTCTATTGTCATTGCCAGCACTGAAACTTAATTAAAGCATTAGGTTTAGTTCAGTGTGATGTAAGCCTCAGTTTATAGTTATTAAAGTCAGTTGCATGACTGCCTGTGGAATGTTAGATTAAGTCTCTGTTTAATTTTAATAATAATAATAATGGCATCCAGGATGCACAACTTGTCATTTTGCAATCACCGTATGCGGCTTCCTTCATGCTTGCTTCGTATGGCCTTGAGGCTTCATGTGTTACTGTCAGGCTTTGTAACTCACTAAAGGCTGACAAGGACTGCGGGATTTCTTTATTCTGTCTTACAGTACTAATGCCACTTGAAAAGTCCATGCATCTGTGTATCTGGAGCTTTACATAAAGACTTCATTTGAAAGCCATATGTGTAAATATGGAACCAAACCAAAAAACCAAACTCACTGCCATTGAGTCAATTCCGACTCACAGTGACCCCTCCTTGGGTTTCCAACGTGGTATCTCTATGGAAGTAGATTGCCCAGTCTACCCTCCGAGGAGTGGCTGGTGGGTTTGAACTGCCAGGCTTCTGATTAGCAGTCAAATGCCTTAGGCACTATACCACCAGAGGTCCCAGATATGAGACAGCTGTAAAATATAGATTGATACAGTAGATAAAATTTCAGCCAGCAAAAGGTCAGCTCCTAAACACTATTCCTAACTGGCTGTTAGATAAAACTTGACCGGATAACTATGGAAAGATTATATTCCAATGTAGGAAGACTGTGCAACAGCTTTTTAGTGGTAATACATGACACTGGGAATGAATTAGAGGCCTGGCACATGGTAGGTGCTTATTGTTGTTAGCTGCTGTCAAGTTGGCCCCCAGCTCATGGTGAGTTTATAAACAACTGAATGAAATGGTGCCCATTCCTGCACCATCCCTATGATGGGTTGGGGATTGGACCATTGGGATCCATAAGGTTTCCATTGGCTGATTTTCAAGAAGTAGATGCCCAGGTTTTTCTTCCTAGTCCATCTTAGTCTGGAAGCTCCAGTGAAACATGTTCAGCACCATATCAATATATAAGCCTCCACTGGCAGAAGCCTGCTTGCTGTTCATGAGGAGCATTGGTCAGGAATCGAACCCAGGTCTTCTTCATGGAAGACAAGAACTCTACCACTAAATCAGGTATGCTCCTATTAGATGCTTACCAAATATTTAATAATAATAGAATGATGAATAATGAGCAATGACCTTGGAAACCTCCATCAGATAATTCAAGAAACTCAACGTCAGTTTCTTCCTTTCTAAAATGGAGGAAATATCTGTTTCACAAGACTGAATTGGATAATTAACGTGAAAGTGTTTTGCAAACTTATATAAATATGTGTAAGGTATTGTTGTTCTTTAATGAAATTGCTGCCCATAGGTTTTATGTTTTAAACAAATGTAAGAAGGGCCTGAGATACTAAACTACAAAAGATAAATTATCATTAATTAAAAATTGGATATTTGAAAGAAAGACACCATGCAAGCTCAAATGAAAAGAATACATTAATGGTAGAATAATTTTGGTGGCATTAAAAAGAAAAAAACAAGACGGTTGGGACTCATGAGACCATCTTGGACTGATTTTGGTCCTCCTTAAGTATGTGATTTTTGGCAAGTTCCTCTCTGCCTTGCTTGTTCAGGAGACTGGACTGATTTTCAACAGTTTTTTCAGTTCTGTGATTCAATGTTGAAGATTTGATCAGACCCCGGAGCACATCAAGTTCTCTATTCTTAAATCCATAAGCACATGTTTCCATATACCTCAGAATTTTACATTGTCCCTGAGTAAAAGATCAAATCTCCTCTTTAAAGAGCCTCAAGGGTCAGTGAGTGGGAGTCAGAAGAGAAGGGAAAATGACTTATTGTATGGTCCATTTTACAGAACTGAATTTTTAAATGCAATTGGAAGTCTCAAGTCAGCTCAGGCTTCTTAGACATTTTCCTGAGCTGGTTTCCTTCCTTTTCTTTCTCTCATTAGGTAACTCTTGCAGAAAGGAAGAGGCTTCTGGGGCCGGGCTCTCCTGGAGTGTGGGGGATATTGACAGTGATTGTCTCTTGGCTTTTTGATTGTATCATTTGAGCCATTGACAGAAAACTCTCTGGTGGTCATAGCTCCTGGAAACTTCATTTACCTTTCAATGATAACTGATTTGCGAAGATCCAATGAAGGCTGAAATCTTGACTTAGGCAAATGGCAGTTACCCAAACATTTTCTAGGGGAAATGACCTAAGTCATTGGCAGGGGAGAAAGACTGTATTAAGTCCACAGACAGATCACACCATCCTTCTCACCTCTGCCTTAGAACCACAATTTTAAAGCCTTGAATTCACCCAATCTGTATTTGCATGTTGAAGTTACTCTGTTGTTTGGATTTCTTAAAAGTAATGTTCTCCTTATTTGTTAAGAAGGTAAGAAAAAAAAAAAAAAAAAAAGAAGAAAATAAAACTTGCATATATGGAAGGAGGGCAAGGGACTGATGATTTAGTGCACAAGTTTAGAAAAATGCTACTTATCCCTAACATAATTATATTTCTCAAAACTGCCATGATGAACTCTCTCCTCATACTTACTACTACTACTACTATTTGTTGTTATTATTTACTTAAATTGATAGGAGAGCACAAGTGTCCATCCTATTCTATCACCTTATTGTTTATGGAGCCTCTTGATACATAGTAATTGTGTTCATTGGCTCTTTATTGAGGAGTTAAAAGTAAAATAATTTTGCTCTAGGGAGGGAAAAAATAAGAACCAAAACAAAACAAAGCTATTGTACCTCATTTAGGGTTCCCCCTGAAATCACTTTTATCTAGAATTCATTTATGCTAACCTGAGGCCTGTAGTCTTATTTAGTATCAACCCATAATAAACAGTCCTTCAGCTAAATATGGCCGCATTCCACTATTAACTGCAGCTCTTGAAGCAGCCATCGAGGGATGTGGAGTCAGAACCCTTCAATGTCAAGACATTTAGAGGCACTCTAGCATCAATCAAGATGCACGTTGCTAAGTGCCTGCTTTCATTTACATGAAATATTCATACAGCATTCCGTTTTGCTTTTCTCTCTCCTAATCATCACTTTTCGGAAGAAGCTACAATCATCTCAGTTAGGGGAGGGTGTTATGGGACGTGCTGTACCTTTCAAAGTCAGGCTTCCTGCAGATAGCTAGTTCTGTAATGAGGCACTAGACTGCATAGACCACCAAAGGTCTCCCTCGCAGAGGCTGGCCTTGTTATCATGTACTATTCATCTTCAAGTATACAACTTAGTGCAAATGAAAGTAATTAATTAACCATAACAAACCTGTCAAAAAGCTATTTAGGATTTTGACAGATTTTTTTTTTAAACATTTGCCTTAAGTGGAAAACAAAAATCATCTAACTCAGAAAATTCAGAAACAATTCTATTTACACAAGCTCTTCCATCATTGCTCCCCCTTAATTACATGATAAGTAGCATTTAAGTTAATTTTCAATCCTTTTGACTTATGTGGAGGATCTCCGGGGGCACACTGGTTAAAGTGCTTAGCTGCTAACCAAAAGGTGAGCAGTTCGAACCCATCAGAGAGCTCCATGGGAGAAAGATGTGTCAGTCTGCTTCCGTAAAGATTTACAGCCTTGGAAACTCTATTGGGTGCTCTATTCTGTCCCATTAGGTTGCTATGAGTTGGAATCTACTTGATGGCAGTGGGTTTGGTTTTGCTTTTGGCTTTGACCTAATTGTATGATTCTTTTATAGTTGATATAGGTTTTTTTTTTTTTTTTTAAGCTTTAGGGTGGGAAATTTTCTCCCATATAAATAGCATCAAAACATTGGTACAGTATATACTTTTAGTCCTTCAAATAGCGATTGAGAATGGATGGTAAATGGAATTCTTTCCTTCCTTTGCCCTTCCCTCTCTGCCTTCCTTCCTCCCTCCATTCCCCCCTTTCTCCCTCTTTCCAGAATAGTGATTTATTTGTGTATTGGATTTTTTCCTTAAACATTAATAATACAGGTTTCAGGAATAGCCTTCCTGTGATATAATGAATGAAACAGCAATGATACACTTGTTTACTTACAATCTTTCAGACTATTTCATATCCCTTTGTTTCTGATAAATATAAAGCAGGCTACCAATCTTCTGTGTAAAAATTTTGACCCGTTATTCTAGACGTTAAAATTAATTTCAAAAGATTTTATTTTATTAATTTGTACTTGAATGTCTAGGTCTGACTGTGGCAAGAGAGGCATAGGAGTTAATCTTTGCTTGTGGAAATATCTCTTGCAAATGTATTTTTATATTGAAAGAGAAATGTCAGGTTAGTCATTAAAGTCTAATGAAAATAAGAGTAAATGCATAATGTTTTTGTTTAGAAACAGGGCTGTTCTTCTAACAGACAGCATTTCGTAATTGGTATACATCCGAAAAGCACTCATTTTCAAAGTTAAAAATGCTAATGGCTCCGAAACAGTTTATTCTTCCTGTTTGTTTAACTCCTCGTAATATACAGATTGAAACATATAGACCCGTGTGGCTAGCAATGACTCTGCTATTCATTTAGGTAGACAGTTTGCTGCTTTAGAGCATGATGCCAAAATTGTAGCTGATTGCCTAGAATAAATGACAAATTGGTAAAATCCTGGAAAAGTTCTAAAATGCTAGTGGTATCATTAAGCATTTTAACATGCAATTTTAAGTATATATACGTATCTCTTACTTTTTGACCCATTTAAAATTGGGATAATCTTTTTTTTCAGTTACACTATATTTCTCTAAATAATGCAAAATACTCTCAAGATTATATTTCAAGGAAAAAAAAAAAACAAATCCCAATGATTTGTGCTGTTATAGATTAAAGTATAGATAATATAAAGCAATTGGAAACAATTCAGGTCAATGATCTTTAGTTACCTTAAAGAAATAATCATACTTAGACTTAAATAAAGTATAATTATGAATTTTCAAAATGAAAAAAACAAGGAAAATTTTATATCACTTTCCCCTCTTCATTGCTAAGGTGCATAGAAACTTTGTTCCAGCATGATGGCAAAATAAAAGAGTTTTAACACATTTTCAGTGTTTTTCTCTACTCTATGATCAACATTTTTGAATAAACAAGTGCGGAAGAAAGATGGAGAGAGCTGGTTATCAGGAGCTTCACCGTAACTTTAAGTATGATTTTGTGACTATTTTTTTTTTCTTCATTGTGGATAAGAGTTTTTTTTTTTTTTTTCTTCTTCTTCTTCTTTCTATTTAAACTTGTGAACAACTGGAAGAAGTTTACTCTTTTTTTTTTTTGCCTTAAGTGTGCTTTTCGAGGGGAAAAAAAAACCCAAAATACAAAAACCCAGGAAAAAAAATCCAAAATACAAAAACCCAGAGTAATAGAAGTTGACAGTTCAAAGTACAATAAAAGTTGCCACAAGCATTGTAAACAGAAAACAATTTGGAGGTAATTTTAAAAGATGCTGGAGTTTGGAATAAAAAGAAAATCCCATGGGGTTTAAGATCCAACATATTAACCATTCAAATGTAAATAATGATTCTAGAACAAGCACCTTCTAAACATTAGCAAGTTGCTGAGCCTGTTAACACCCACAGTTCCACCCATCTTGAATAAATTTAAAGCCATTTAGAGAGTGGAATTGTAGCGTTTTGTAAAACTGAGTCGTAGGTGGCATAATCCATTACCCCACCCCCTTTGTACGTGACTTTTAAAGATGATTTGCTTCGACTTTATGGCCAGACACTATTGTGCACATATTTAAACATCCCGAGTAACTAATATAAAGTAGGGCTCTTCCTTCTTCCCTTTACCCCCATAAAACGTGGTTTGGCTCAAATTTCAAGTTTGCCGGAACCTGCTGAAGTTGGAGGTGTCTGAGTCGGATGTAGCCCGTCATACCTGTGGGGTATCTTTAATCCCTGCAAGTAGTGAAGCTTGATGTGTACTGTTAGCTTTTGATCTTGTGACAATGGTTTTGACTATAGCTCGCTAGGCAAATATTAAAGAATCATTTCTCCCTTTTTCTGTTCACTATCGGGGTCTCAAAATAGTTAATACTGTTAGCTCTGAATTGGGGTGGGTTTTGTAGAAGTAAATTTTCATAAAGAAAATAAATGTATGTGCAATAATGTTTTCTGCTAGAGTTTTATGGCAAAATGGACAGGCTATGTGTGAAAAATAGTTGTTTTTGCTTTCTTTTTCAGATAGAAGTGTTAATTTATCGGATAACTTCAGTTTCTTTGCTTGGATTGAAACCTAATTTCAAGGCAGTAATCAATTAATAACAATTAATAAATGAAATGGCTTTCCATATGGCTACACACATGATGGCTGACCAAAAAGGGATGACTATTATTTCAAATTAACATCCTAATATTGTTCCAATCAAGAAATCACTGCAGGAAGCCTGAGTGATGCTGATTTCTTGCTGTCCTATTTTGGTCCAAATTCTCCTTGCCTTTTTCTTTTTTTAAAAAAATCATCTCATTTAATCTTTTTTTCCTCTCTCTCTTTAAAAGAGCTTTATTGAGGTCTAATTTACATACCATAAAATTCAACTGTTTTTAACTGACAATCCAGAAAGTATTAGTAAATTTACAGAGGTGTGAAACTATCACCATAATCCAATTTTAAAACATTTCCAATGACACAAAAAGAAACCTTATATCCATTTACACTCAATGCCTCCTTACACCCCTAGCCTCAGGCAACCTCTAATTTGCTTTCTGCTGCTATAGATTTTCTGGACATACATATGAATGGAATCATATCGTATGTGTTCTTTTGTGTATGACCTTTTTATTTTCATATAAGTTTTGGGATTCATCCATGTTGTAGCATGTATCAGTAAGTAGTTAGCTCCTTTTAAATGCTGAGAAGTATTCTGTTGTATCATATGCCCACATACCACATTTTGTTTATTCATTCACCAGTTGATAGACATTTGAATTGTGTCTACTTTCTGGCGATTATGATTAATACCAAAAAAAACCAAAAACAAAACCAAAAAAACCCAAAACTGACTGCCATGGAGTCTATTCTGACTCACAGAGACACCATTGGGTTTTTAAGGCAGCAAATATTTACAGAAATAGATTTTCTGGTCTTCCCGACCACAGAGTGGCTGGTGGGTTTGAACCTCCAACCTTTTGGTTAGCTGTCAAATGCCTTAGGCACTGTGCCACCTTAATGTTGTTGATGTTGTTATGTGCCGACCAGTTGGCCCCAAATCATAGCGACCCCCTCCTTGGGTTGCCAAGGCAGTATTACTACAGAAGTAGATTGCCCAACTTTCCTTCCAAGGAGTGGCTGGTGGGTTTGAACCACCAGCCTTCTGGTTAACAGTCAAGTGCCTTAGGCACTATGCTACCAGAGCTTCTGTGCCACCTTAATACTGCTATCCAAATTATTTTGAAGAGTATTCAACAACAATGCTTTGTTGTTATTACGTGCCGTCGAGTTGGCCCGACTTATAGCGATCCCTCCTTGGGTTTCTGAGGCAGTATCACTACGGAAGTAGATTGCCCCATCTTCCTTCCCAGGAGTGGCTGTTGGGTTTGAACCGCCAGCCTTCTGATTAGCAGTCAAGTTGAATCTTTAACATCTGAAGATAGCACTGATTTTGGAGAAGAGGGAAAAGCTTTTTGAGGCCTAGTTGAAAAGGCAGATGAGTAAACCAAGTAAAGATATTTGTTATTATTAAAAGTAAGAAAGCTTTACATGATTAGCCAGTTCTAAAGACAATTCCAAAGAGTAGTTACCAGTATATTGAGTAATGGCAGCATCATTATCATTTAATTATTCTCCCCATAGATAAAATCTAGTATTAATTTAAATTTAATTTAACCTAGATACCATTTAATCATGTGCTTAGGTACACAGTCCAGTTTTTTCCAAGTTACATTTCAGAGAGCAAAGCTTAGTCAGTCTATACTTTTTCTTGAATTCTGATAGACATAAAGTGTAACTAAAAGTAACATTTGGTGTCCAAATTTAGAAATAAAATAAAAATAAACGCCAGAAAGTGTCATTTGAGTAATGTTGGACAGATTCTAAATACACTGTTAATTCCATCGTTACCTTTTAGGTCCTTTATTGCCATGGGATAATTGTAGATTTTCTAAGATGAAAACACCTTTCATTTTTTCTTTTTGCTGTGTATTTGTATGTAGGTATCTCATAATATGCATTTTATTAATCCCACATAGAATATATATGTAGGTCTGTGCTGGAAATAAGGAATGCTGGTGTCACAGTGGTTAAGAGCTCAGCTGCAAACCAAAATGTCAGAGGTTTACACCAACCAGCCACTCTGCGGGAGAATGATGTGGCAGTTTACTTCCGTAAACATTCGTTGTTGTTGTTGTTTGCTGTCCAGTCGGCCCCAACTCATAGTGACCCCTCCTTGGGTTTCCGAGGTAGTATCACTATGGAAGTAGGATTGCCCAACCTTCCTTCTGAGGAGTGGCTGGTGGGTTTGAACCGCCAGCCTTCTGGTGAGCACTCAAGTGCCTTAGGCACTATGCTACCAGAGCTCGGTAAACATTACAGCCTTAGAAACCATATGGGGCAGTTCTACTCTGTCTCATAGAGTTGCTACGAGTCAGAATTGACTTGAAGACAATGAGATTTATTTATGCTGCTAAAGTTTTCTTAACATAATCACATACAGTTATAAAACTGGTGAAGCTCACTCGACCCATAGTGACCCCTCCTTGGGTTTCCGAGATGGTATCACTATGGAAGTAGATTGCCCGATCTTCCTTCTGAGGAGTGGCTGGTGGATTTGAACTGCCAGGCTTCCAGTCGAATGCCTTAGGGACTATGCTACCAGAGCTCCTACCTTGCTCTTAGGTGCCATTAAGTCTGTTCCAACTCATAGATACACTATATGCAACAGAATGAAACACTGCCCAGGCCTGCACCGCATTCACAACCTTTGCTTAGTTTGAGGCCATTATTATTGCCACTCAGTCAATCCACGTCTTTGGGGATCTTCTTTTTCTCTGACCCTCTGCTTTGTCAAGCATGGTGTCTTCCTTCAGGTACTGGTCTCTCCTGATGACATGTCCAAAGTACGTGAGACAAAGACTTGCTGTAGTGGCTTCCAAGGAGCATTCTGTCAGTCCTTTTCCAGGACAGATTTGTTTGTTCTTCTGGCAATTCACGACATATTTAATATTTTCCACCAAAATCATAATTCAAAGACATCAATTCTTTTTTGGTCTTCCTTATTCATTGTCCAGCTTTCAAATATATATGAGGCAATTGAAAATACCATGACTTAGGTCAGGCACACCTTACTTTTCAAAGTGACACCCTTGCTTTTAACATTTTAAAGAAATCTCTTCTAGTACTTTTGCCCAAAGCAATTTGTTGTTTGAATTTTTGAGTGCTGTTTCCATGGGTGTTGATTATGGATCCAAGTAAAATGAAATTCTTAACAATGTCAGTATTTTCTCACTCTCCTTAGCTGTTCATTAATACTATGATTGTTTATTTGAAATTGCTAAGGTCTCTGATTAATTGTTAATTCCATATTACTGTTAGTCACAAACAGTTTCAGGATGGCATTTATTTAGCCATTCAATGTTAAGGAACCCAGGCCTAATTAAAAATCATACATTTGTATTCCTGGCTTCTTTGCAAATATAAAACATAACTCCATCAAGGCGATTTAGAACTTTTAAACTTCCTTTCTTTTACATCTGTAGTTCTCATTATCCAGAAGTTATTCTGTTCCTTCTGTTAAATTACTTTATGCTGCAGCTTAAACGAACATGTCTTGCTTTCATCTAGCATTTCAAATAGGGCAAAGACTGCTGTACAATTTCCAAACACAACTGTGCTAACAGAGATGAATTACTAGAGTTTATATAATTTATATTAGGAATTCATAGACCTAGCAAAAGGGATTAGTACATTTTATTTCAGGGCAAGAGATGATCCTGTCATTAATGGTCGATACTTTCATCATCTTTTAAACCTGAGGAATTTCCTGGGTGACAAGACTGTAAGGACATATCAGAGATTCACAGCTGTGAGCTTTATCTGGACATGCACTGCTTTGCTTACAGTATGTGGACTGCGTTCCATCAAAACTGGATTAGGCTGTCAATCACATCTTCCAATGTATATTGTATTATGATTTTTTGAAAATGTCACTGAGATCAGAGTAATTTCTTGGCTAATTGCATCTTGTCTCTTCTTAATACCGTGCATTTAATGGTTTCATTACCTGATGTGACAATCATAGTTCCTAGTCCAGTATTAAGGGCAGTTTTATTTTTCTTCTTTGCTATACTCACTCACACACATCTAAGGCACTTCTTTAGAGTGAAATAAAAATATATTTAAGGCATTTCTGTGTTTTATGAAATAAAATGTATGTGTAGGATTCCTTGTTTTCCCTGTGGTCTAAGATATACATAATAGTTGAAATTGTTTCCATAATCCCCAAAGCATATCCAATGCTTATTTTCCCTTTCTGTTATGGAAATAGATTAAAGAAGATATTAACCTTTAAGAAACTGTCACTCATTATTCATATTGCCTGTGCCTTTCTCTAGAGGATCCGCTCTGAACACAAAATATTTGTTTTTCAGTATTACCTATTTAGCCATGAGAGATTCATTTGGATTAACATTAGGTTTCATTAAATCCTGCTACAGTGCAAGCTCTAGTACTACCTGTTAGCAGTGGAAAAATGGGCAACACAGATATTAAAATTCTCATAATAATAAATTGTTCTGAAAAGGTAGTTATTAAAAGTCTCCCCAAACACTTACAGGTTTAGATTAAAATACGTGCAATAGATATATGACTGAATAATGCAACATACTAGTCTCCTACTAGTAAGGATAAATAATTTTATGATTTCTGAGTAGAAAGGAAAACATAGCATAGGCTTTTGTTTTATTTTGTAGCTCTTAAAGAAAATCTGCAGTACCCTAATGTGATACCATTGCTTTGGTGGTAAGCTACAGACCTGATGGGGAAAGCGCTTCAAACAAAGGCTTACAAGATATTGTTCTAATCACACTGGAATGTAATAATTCCCCATGGGTTCTGTTGATCACATATTGAAAATTAAAATGATGGTGCTAGTGGAGAGGGCAAACATGCTAGTTAGGGAGGGGAGCAAAGCATTTTAGGGATGCATGTTGTTCAGTCTGTGATTTTGACAGTCTCATGTCCCATCGGTGATGGAGCAGAAGCTCTACTTCTGGTTCCCTTTGATTTTCCTTTTCCACTGAAAATACTAATTGTGAGCTACAGAGTAGGAGATGTGGATGAAAGATGGGCAGATTTTGCCTGGCGTTCCTGGTAGGGGGCGGCAGCTGAAGGATGCACTCGTGTTTGGATCTGACAGCAGCTGTGGTATCCAATCCAAATTCACTGTGGCAGGAAGAAAGAGTGTGAATGCTAAAGTATCCAAGGTGTTTGTAAATACTCTGCTTTGCTAACCATTCAAATCTGGTTTGCATAGATTGCTGCAGTTGCCGGTATAAATGTAGAATGACATTTATAAAAAAATAATGTGCAACCGGTGATGAGTTTTCCTTCTAAATGTTTTTTAAAAGAATATTGCACAACCCATTGGTATTCATATAAAATAGAGAAAGAGTAACGATTAAAATGCAGCTTCTGACTACTGTGTATGTTGGAGGAGAAAATTAATCATGATTTCGTCAGAAGCTTTCAGCACAATGGTACAAGGATCACCTGTATTTTTGCTTCAGGTAGATTTCAAAGTTAACCTACTACAATTTTCCTTGCATAAAGGACTTGCCAAACTGGCCGAGAATTCTTTTCCTCTGGAATGGGTAGTAGAATGTGAAAATGCATTCAGACAGACATTCAAAAGTCAAGTAATGGTCATTAAGTACCTACTCTAAGTTGTTGTTGTTGTTATGTGCCGTCAAGTTGGACCCGACTCATAGCGACCCCTCTTGCCAAGGCAGTATCACTATGGAAGTAGATTGCCCCATCTTCCTTCCGAGGAGTAGCTGATGGGTTTGAACCCCCAGCCTTCTGGTTAGGAGTCAAGTGCCTTAGCCACTATGCTACCAGAGCTTCCAATGACCTTATTGCTAGAGTGATCTGGGTGAAGTTCTGTATAAACTTATAAATGGTGCATCAATTTCCCCTATAAGCACAGGAGGACATCCTGGTGGTGCAGTAGTTAAGTGCTCAACTGCTAACCAGAAGGTTGATGGTTTAAACCTACCAGCTGTTCCATGGAAGAAAGATGTAGCAATCTGCTTCTGTAAAGAGTACAGCCTTGGAAATCCTATGGGCAATTCTACTGTGTTCTAGAGGGTTATTATGAGTTAGGATTGACTCAACAGCACATAACAATAACAACAACACAAGTACAGGAATGTGTAACTTGTTCAGATTAGGCACCCTCTGAGGTGATACGTGTCCTTCTGGGCATCCTAACACATCTGTTTTCTCAGATTCTTCTGGAATATCACCACTGTCGAGAAAATCATAAAAAAAAAAAAAAAAAAAAATGAGTCAAGGTGACACAGAATTCCATTACGTTTTTGGCTTTGTGGTAGCCACAAAGACTAGATTCGGGTGAAATTAGTAGGGATTCAGAAAAGCAGAGAGCTGGGGCACGCATCAATACATTTCTAGTTTTCACAGGAAATAGTCACATAGCTGCCCTTTGGACCCATAGTGTATTGGACTCCAACAATTCTTAGCACCTTTGGGCAGATGTGGGCTTAGGCCTCAGTTGGCGTACTTGGCTTATGATGCCGATTTTATTTAACTTGGGCTTCTGTGTCTCCATGGAAAAGGCTACCTGCTTAGCCTGTGGCAACACAGAACATCAGATTTCACTGCTGAGGAGCTTGGATTTTTCATTTTTGTCCTGTTCGTCTGGGATCACCCTGGTTGCCCTGGATTATAAATAAGACAGCAGCCCCATTTTGGCCTAAAGAGTCCTTTAGTGATGTGAAAGATGGCTAGTGAGCCACAACTGTTTTTCACACTGTCTCTTGAATGGATAAATGTGTCATAATTAAAAGATGTTATGCTTTGACATCAGAAGGGCAATATGAAACAAAGCTGTGGGGTCACTTGCCAGGTACTGAACAAACCTCAAAGATTGATACTTGTGCCCCTTTGGAAAAGATCACCAGAAACACTACAGATTTCTTAAGGGACAGCAAGGAATGACTTGATTGAGGAAAATTACTTAGGTAATCCTTTTCTGTTAAACCTGAAATTGTAGTTGACAACTCCAAAGACGTCATCAACAGTCTTATTGTTGTTAGGTGCTGTCGGGTCAGTTCTGATTCACAGGGACCCTATGTACTACAGAATAAAACACTGCCTGGCCTGCACCATCCTCACAATTGTTGCTATGTTTGTGATCATTGTTGTAGTTACTGTGTCAGTATTTCTCCCTGAGGGTCTTCCTCTTTTTCACTGACCCTCTACTTTACCAAGCATATCCTTCTCCAGGGACTGGTCCATTCTGATAGCATGTCCAAAGTACATGAGATGAACACTCATCATCCCTACAAGGAGCATTCTGGCTGGACTTCTTCCAAGACAGATTTGTTCATTCTTCTGCCAGTCTCTGGTCTATCAAACATTCTTCACCAACACCATAATTCAAATGCATCAATTCTTTTTTGGTCTTCTTTATTCATTCTCTAGCTTTCACATGCATATGATATAATTGAAAATACCATGGCTTAGCTAAGGCACACCTTAGTCCCCAAAGCAACATCTTTGGTTTTTTAATACTTTAAGGAGGTCTTCTGCAGGAGTTTTGCCCAATG
>NW_006921655.1:5172854-5183426 GCF_000298275.1 Orycteropus afer afer
TTTGTAGGTAACTTTTTGTTTCTCCCGTGCAGCTTTCAGGATTCTATCTTTGTCTTTGGTTTTGGTCAGTTTGATGATGATGTGTCTTGGTGATGTCATTTGATTTCTTGACTGATGCTTCCATGGGCATTGCTTGTGGATTCCAGTAAAATTAAATCTTTGACAACACCAATATATTCTCCATTTATCTTGATGTTGCTTATTGGATCAGTTGTAAGAACTTTTGTTTTCTTAATGTTGAGGTATAATTTATACTGAAGGCTGTAGTCTGATTTTCATCAATAAGTGCTTCAAGTCCTATTCACTTGTAGCAATCAATAGTCTTAGGCTGTGGACATAGCTTTTGGAAGCTTCCTTTAAATTAGAGCATCCTTAGTGTGGGCTTCAGTAGACTCAAAACCTTCATGGAATAGTGTGCAAATTCTGTGCAAATGTGCAGTTTCCTGTGTCTATGTGTGTGGAGAATTTCAAAGAATTGGTGATTGAAAAGCAGATTAAGAACATCTACAATAATGAAGGGAGCTCTGGTAGCATGGTGGCTAAGGCACTTGACTGCTAACCAGAAGACTGGCTGTTCAAATCCACCAGCCACTCCTCCAAAGGACGATGGGGCAATCTACTTCCATAGTGATACTGCCTTGGAAACCCAAGGAGGGGTTGCTATGAGTCGGGTCCAACTCGACTACACATAACAACAATAACAACAATAATGAAATGCCAAGATCATTAACAAAGAAAAACACTATCAATATTGAATTTAAGTAATACACAAGAGTTGGTAGCAAAGACAATGAGTGAGGCAAAAATCATAAGGAACCAAAATCACTGGTAAAAATCCATTAGGGAAGCACCATTTAGAGACCAAGATACTTTTGTGATGGTTAATGCCCTGATGGTACAGTTGTTAAGGGCTCAGCTGCTAGCCTGAAGGTCTGTGGTTCTAATCTATCATATATTCCACAGGAGAAACATGTGGCAGCCTGCGTCTGTAAAGATTATACCCTTGAAAACCTTATGGGGCAGTTCTACTCTGTCCTGCAGGGCCATGATGAAGCAGGATTGACTGGAAGCAATGAGTTTGGATTTTTGGTTAATGTTATATGTTAACTTGACTAGGTTGATTCTCAGTGACTTGACAGACACCAGACTGGGTGCTCTTCCATAATGTAATATACTGTAATCCATTTATGTGATCAGGAAATCATTTGAAAGGAGAATTTTCTTGGGTATGTGGCCTGCCTCCAGTATATAAATGAATGTTCTGGCAAGGCTCATTCTTTGCCTCTCAACATGCATTCTTCTCATCTCCTGACCTCAAGTTCTTGAGATGTAAGCCTGCAGAAGTCTTCAGCCTACTACCTGACCAACAGACTTTGGGTTTGTTGTTTTTGTTGTTAGGTGCCATCGAGTCGACCCCGACTCATAGCAACCCCTCCTTGGGTTACCAACACAGTATCACTATGGAAGTAGTTTGCCCAACCTTCCTTCTGAGGAGTGGCTGGTGGGTTTGAACCTTCTGGTTCCTTCTGGTTAGCAGTCAAGTACCTTAGGCAATATGCTACCCAAGCTCCTTGAGTTTGTTAGCTCCTGCAATTTTGTGAGCTGTCAGAGACCTCTAACCTACCATCCAACCTATGGATTTGGGACTTGCCAGCCCACACAATTGTATGAGCCATTTCCTTGAAGTAAATATCCATATCTCTATCTATCTGAGCAATCTACTTCCATAGAGATACCACCTTGGAAACCCATGGAGGGGTTGCAACTGACTTGACGACAGTGAGGTTTTTTTTTTTTTTTTAACCTATGTTTCACTGTATTTGCTTTTTTGGAGAACTCAGATGAAGACAACTTTTTTTTTTCCCCCCATTAAATCCAAGCAGTCAATTGCCCCTCTAGGTGATAATTGCTGTTGTTAACCAAAAAAATTAAAAACAAAACAAAACAAACCCATTGCCACTGAGTCGATTCTGACTCAGTGACATTGCATTTCCAAGGGTGTAAATCTTTATGGAAGTAGGCTCCTTCATCTTCCTCCTCTGGAGGAGGTGGTAAGTTTGAACCACCAACCTTCTGGTTAGCAGTCAAACACCTTACCTACTATGTCACCAGAATTCCTTCATTGTTGTTGTTAGGTACCATCAAATGAGTTCTAATTCATATAGACCAAAGCCATGTTTCCAGATGAGTTCCAGATTTCTGTTTCCCATGTCACAGTCATTCTATGGTACAGGGTGAAAATATAAGCACTATTTAAATTGTCCTCTTTTTATCTCAGCTTTGGCTGAGAACTGTGACCTTTTGCAAACAGATTGCCAGAGCTGTTTTCTGAGGTGCCTCTAGGTGTGTTTGAACTGCCAACATTTCAACTAGTAGTCAACCCCTTAACCATTTTTCGTTGAATTCAAATAGGATAAAAAATACATGTATTATATGATTTTACTATATTTGATCATACCAATAATATTTGAAAATGGTTAGGCAGTTCTATAATTATTCCCATTTTATATACTGAGCCAAGCATCTTAGATATTTTGTGGTTGAAAAATCCTACTTATTGCTTTGATTCAGAGCAATTAATTACATTATAGTGCAGCACTATAATTACATTATTGTGGTGCAGTGAATTACTTGGTATGGCTTTTCTAGCCATAGTCTTTGTAATTCCCACCAGTTACTAGGTGGGATCATGAAAATAAGGTGTGGAGAACTGTAATGTTAGGATTGGTTAGTTTTGTCACTCTGCCAGGCTTAAAATGAGACAGTGGATCTCACTATCATCAAGAGAGAAGAGCTGCACGTGAAATAGAGTGTGTCCTTGGACCCAAGATCCCTGCACTGGACTTCCTTGCCAGAGACATCTCAGCAGAGAGAGATGCCTGACAGAGAGAGAAGCCTGGCAGAGAGAGACACCCCACAGAGAGATGGTGGGAGTGGAACTAAGAGACAGGAGGCAGAGCAGTGGGCTTTTTGATCCACAAAGCAAGAAAGCTAAATGACTCTTGGGGCAGGAGGCTTGTTGGTGGAAGTAGGGTACTGTAGGTGTACCTGTTGGCAGAGCTAAAAGAGCTTGGTAACACTTGCCCAAGCAGGGCAGAGGCCTGGCCAAGAGGCCAAGGGCCAGTAAGGCACATCTGAGGGCACAGCAGAAGGGAGACTGTCCTGATCAATGAATTATATTCTGAGAACATTCCTGAATCTCACTTTTAGCCTGTTACTTCCCCAATAAACCCCATAATTGTGAGTATTGTCTGTGAGTTCTATGTGACCATTGCAATGGATTATTGAACCCAGCAGATAAGTAGTGAGTGCCATGGGAGGGATGTTTGGTGTCAGAGTTGGTAAAAAGGCTGACAGGTGGTGGCATGTTCAGCCTCATAGAGATAAGCCTTGGACTCTTGATGGTGATTCTGTCTTCCTCTTGTGAAATTAGAGGAGATGAGAAGATGCTGCCTCCATGCCCTTCTTGCAATAGCCTACAAGTCCATATATTTAGTGGCAGAATAAGGACTAAGATTTATTTCTCAACATCTAATTTAAGGATATTTCCACGGGACAAAGAAAGTAATAGCAAAGATTGCTATTAATTATAGAACTAGCAAAAATATAACTGTAATGTGAAAACATTCAAGGCACTTTTATTAAAACTTTTTTTCTCATTAACCTATTTTTTCATCTCCTATTTTTTTTTTTTTTGTTCATTACAAGTTTCTGTGCCAACACTAAATATTACCAACTTGGCTAACCTATCATGTCAGTCCTACCATGAGATTATGTACATGCAGATTTTTTGACAAATCTATAAATTTAAAGCATTATTATAAGCAAGATAAAATTTTCTGAATAATTTTATTGTAACACTACTACCACAGGTCAGTTTAGCTATTAGGTACAACTGTGCTTCTAAATAAGGAATAAGATTTAGGGAGATGTTCTGGTTACCTAGTGCTGCTCTGACAAGAATATACCACAAATGGGATTGCCTTAACAAACAGGAGTTTATTCTTACAATTTGGAGGCTTTAAGTCCAAATTCAAAGTGCCAGGCTCTAGGCGCTGGGTGAAAGCCCCTCAACCTTGGGGTCAAGCTCTGCCTCCTGCTCCCAGCCCACTGGAGCTAGAGGCATTTCTTCACTCAGATAGCTGCTGGCTCTGCTGAGGCTGAGAAGCCCCAAGGTTGACAAGTAAAAAGGCACAGTCCTGATGTTACCAATCCGCACGACAGGCCATTAACTTAAGTCCACTGTAAGTCCCAAGGTCGATAGAGCATAGCAGGCTGTTGAGCAATGACACAGCTACATGCAGGGTCCAAGCATGCCAAAGGCTAGAAACCATTCTCAAAGCTTCTCCTCAGAAGCAGGAAGCAGACCACATACCCAAAGGCAGCTACTGAGCTGCTCTCAGTAGATTCCACCATGGAGTTGATTACCAGTCTCATCATGGAGAATATTACATTCAGCTGCCCAGCCACTTAACCAAGCCTAGCCAAGTTGACATTACAAACATAACCATCACAGGAGAACAGAGCATATCAAATTGACCCATGAAGCTTTTTTAAAAATATACATTATGTTCTTGCTAATCCCTAACTCATCTCCCACTTTCCTTTATTCTTTAAGATGTATGAGAATTGTAAGAGAGACTTGAGTGTGCATCTTTTAAGCAGACAAACATACACACACACCAACATAAAAATGCCAACATAAACTTCCAAGCCATTCTGGGAATTTCTTGATTGATAACTAATGATCAACACTCTACGGAGTAAGTTCACACATTTACTTACCCACTCACTCATCCATCAAAGACTTTGGAACATCTATCATGTGCCAGACACTGGACTAGGTGGGCAATTTATTTACTAGCGCAGAAGGCAAACAATTTCCATTTCTGCAGCTTTCCATTTAAATTTGCTAATAGTAACGTATTGAAGTGACACTAATACTTTATTCTGGTGTAGGTATTCAATATTATTTTGGAGTTTAAGGCAAAGAAAGACTTTTGAGAACTACTCTGCATATTACAAACAGTGGGTCATGGACACATGTCAATTGCCCATTTTTATATGTCTAATAACCTCCATCTCATTTGGACCTCTGGGAAAAGAAGAAATGTAGGAAAGAAGAGATCAGAGAAGTTTCCAAGTAGGTCAAGGATATTATGGCTCTTTTGAATAGTCTTTCATAGGTTATGTAGTGACTCTTAAGAGCAATGACTTGCTATCACTCTATGTGCTTTTCATTGACCTGAAAGGTAAACTTTTATATTCAAAACAACAGAAACAGAGTAAATATTGCACATTCATAAAATAACAAGTATTTAGTTGATGCCATATATAGCAAGGGGATCTCCTTGGCTAAAGTGTAAGGCTGAGATGAGCAAGCAATTGGCCTTGATATTACTAAGTGGCACTCCAAGACAATTGTTAATGATACTCTTACCATATTTTAAAAAAGCAAAACTGTTGCTGTTGAGTCAACCCTGACTGATGGCAATGCCATAGTTTCAGAGCAGAACTATGCTCTGCAGGGTTTTCAATGGCTGAAAAGAAATAGGTAGCCAGGTCTTTCTTTTGAGGTGTTTCTGGGTGGACTTGAGCTTAGAACCTTTCAGTTAGCAGCAAAGAATATCAACAGTTTGCACCACTCAGGGACTATATGTGCTACTTCTTACTTCATATACGCTACCTTCTATTTCAATTAAAGTCTCTTCTTTTCTTTTCTCTTATGACCTGCCTTTCACGGCTCCTTTAAGCTGCTGCTTCCATCCCTGCAACAACACATCAAATAACATGGGGGCTTCAGCTTCATATTTACCGACCTAGGACTGAACTGCATAATTTATCCAGACCTTGTATCTGGTTCTGTCCTGCTCATAACTCTTTGCCTGCTGGGGTTCTGCTCCTTGATCTAATTTTCACAATCACTTTGTACTTTTTATGTGCCTGGTAATAACTTTGGGTCCTTTTCCTATGGCTATCCTGCTTTAGACTATTTTGTGTAAAGATTTCTACCATGTGGATTAGGCACAACCCTTATGGGACAGTTCTACTCTGTCCTATACAGTTGCTATGAGTTGGAATTGACTTGATGGCACACAATAACAACAGACACATGTGAATATATGCAAAGTGATGAAAATTAATTAAAATAAAAAAAAATCAGTGCCTCAGTTGTTCCAGTCATATTTCAAGTTCCAATATCTACACAGGGCTACTGACAGTGCAGAGTGGGGCCCAAGAAACTAACAAAGTAGCCCTGCTCTGTTCTTCATGAGGTCTTTTGAGAATGACTATGTTAGATGATCAATAGCTTCCCATTGAATTTACATAGTTCTATTGGTTTAAGAAGGTGGTTGATTCAAATCCTAGGACAGACTCTCAAGTAGTCGGAAAAAAATAGTGGTGTGGACCTAACTAGGATATGGTTGCATCTGCTTAGGACTCAATACTTTAAAAAATGTGCGAGATAAGACAAATACACAAATGGCTTCATTAAGTTAAGTGGGAAGATGTAATCTGTGAGGCTTTCATAAGCCACTAATTAATACAGCAAAAAATCTGGTAGAATATTCGCCTAACAATATATACACCCACACATACACACATGCATGCACGTAAAGGAAGATGCTCCAAGATGTTTCTCTTAACAATGAAAAGAAGGATGCAGAATTGATGCCTTTGGATTGTGGTGTTGGTAAAGAATACCGAAAATACCATGGGCTTCCAGAAGAACAAACAAATCTATCCTGGAAAAAGTGTTGCCAGAAGGCTCCGTAGAAGGGACAATGGCCAGATTTTCTCTCATCTACTTTGGTCATCTAGTCAGAAGGCAGAAGGATGTCATGCTTGGTAAAGTGGAAGGTCAGAGAAAAAGGGAAAGCCCCTCCATGAGATGAACGGATACAGTGGCTGCAATAATGGGCTCAAGCATAGCAAGGATTGTGAGGATGGCACAAGATAGGGCAGTACATGTGGTCACTATGAGGTGGAATTGACTTGATGGCACCTAACAACAATAACAACAATAGTTAAGAGAAACTCAAACCACATTAGGTCAAATGTCCTATATTATATTCATGTTAGGTGCTATCAGTGAATGGAAAAATGATGCATAGAAGGTGCTGAGATATATAATATCTGGACTAGTTTGCAACTAAAAGTGTTATCCAGGATAGTTGATAGCAGATTAAAACCATGAAAGTGTAACTGGGGTCACTGTTCTCTTAAAGTTTCTAAGTGATTTTTATAGGATAGGTCCTTTGTCAAATGTGATGGTGTTGATGTGTGTGAAGTCTGTTTTTAAAGTATAAGGTTTAGGACTAACTTATTTCTTTGTTGGAATGCAGAACAGATATTTATGTAATGGATTTTGCTCTTGATGCAATGTCTGGTACACTGCCTGGATCTATTGCTCACCACACTTTCCTCTCAACCAGCTAACGAAGTTCAGGATTATGATTAAAAAATCTTCCTCAATCGAAGTTCAGGATTATGATTAAAAAAGTTTGTATAAGCAGGAAAAAAATGTGATTTCTACCTGTACAGCAGATCCCAGAAACCAATCAAGTTACTGCAGGGAGAATCACCAGTGTAAAGCAATGTCCAATAAAAATGAAACCCATTTTCCATATGTATGATTCCCATCTTAGGCATGATATTTAGGTAATGTCTGCCCTTTTTCACTTGGTTCTGATGAGATCAACATAACTACTAGTTCTGCAAATTATAAACCTCACTAGGGGATAAAATTATCCACATCACTTGTCAAGCAACATGGCAAGGAAACAGTTTTCAGATGTAAATGTTAACTTTTCTTTTCATCGGAGACATTTTCTATCTGTATTCTCAACCACATTTCATGGCAATCTCTTAAACAAACAGAAGATATACCTATTTGAAAAGTGTTCCAGCCACCATTTTGTTTATAGAAATTAACCTAATCACTAAGTGCTCTAAAGGTGTATTTTATTTGGTCAAATTCAGTAACATACTCTAAGACCTGTCTTAGAACAACAACAACAAACAGAATAGTCAGTTCTAAATGACAAGTAAATACTCAAGGTAAAACAAAGACTGCACTTAGTTTGGCAAAATTTTAATTGTAGTATAAACTAAATTTTACAAATTGCATCTTTTGTTAATTTATTCATTAAATTTTAGTTGTGTTGTTAGTTGCCACATAGTACAATTGAGGGTTTTGTATTCTGGGGTTTTCAAGGCTGTGATCTTACCTGATCACTAGGACTGTCTTCCAAGGTGCCTAATGGTGGCTTTGATCTGACAACCATTAGGCTAGTACTTGAATGCTCAACCATTTGCACCACCTCAAACCAAACCAAATTCACTGCCATCACATCAATTCTGGCTCATAACGACTCATTGGTTTTCCAAGGCTATAAATCTATACAGAAGCAGACTACCTCATCTTTCTTCCTGGGAGTGGTTGGTGGGTTCAAACCAGTGACCTTTTAGTTAGCAGTCAAGTGTCTTAACTACTACATCACCAAAGCTCCTTTTGTACCAACTAGGGACTCCTTAAGTTTTAAAGTAGGGGGATTTTATTTCAATAATATTACAACCATATAACCATATTATAACCATATAAAATATTTTAATCTATTTCTATGCCATTGAATGCTTGCCCTGAGTAGGGTTACAATTAAGAGGACAATAATTCTGATGATATAATTTCAGGGCATGTGTTATACCAATGCTAAAATGAATTGATCATTGTCACCAATATGGATGCAAATTAGCCACTTGGCTGGGCGTAGCATAGAATTTGCAAGTGCAACACTCCTATAAAAATTTCATCTTATCATGTTTGGAGCAGTTGAGATATTGTTAATATTCTTTGGAAATAGCTGGACCCAGCTATTCTAGGTGCTATACAGAATAGCACCTACTTCATGGTGTTATTGTGAGGAATAAATGAGATTATGCTTCTCAGCACTTAGCATGGTTCTTGGCACATACTATGTGTTCAATAAAAATTGAAATATTATTTTTATAAATTTAATATTCTAATTGATTGAAATTCTTAACTCCAGTTATATAGGCCTTACTTTTCTTGAGGACATACTTAAAAACTGTAATGTTTTTGTTTTTTCATTTTAAGTACAAAAACACTGCATGTCAATTGAAAAGTATTCAAACAGTATAGAAGTGTAAAAGATGAGAAGTGAAAGGACTCCTTTTCCACCTTGATTCTCCTAGACTTTTTTTCCTGGAACTTATGATCTATTTCTTTGCTCATATAGTTATTTTATGAATACTAGGACATACATACACACAAAGGCATCTTTGTGTGTATAGACTATTTTTACATATTTATGTTTTTTTTTAGATATTCTTTACCATTTAACAATATAATATAATCATGAGTATTTTTCAGTCTCTCTTTACATTCACATAGAATAATTTTTATTTAAACATTTTTACATTATTTAGTTAATTCTACAATTTGCTTTTATAAATAAAGTAGATCTATATTGTCCTTTTTAATCCCTGGATGGTATTCTGTGGTGTTGTTCGGTGCCATTGAGTCAGCTCCAATTCAGTGACCCTGTGCACAATAGAAGGAAACACTGCTCAGTCCTGCACCATCCTCACAATCCTAGCTATGCAAGGATTCTATGTTGTTGTTGTTAGGTGCTGTCGAGTCATCTCTGACTCAAAGTGACCTTATATACAACAGAATGAAACACTGCCCAGTCCTGTTCCAGCCTCCCTCACAATCCTTGCTATACCTGAGCCCATCATTGTAGCCACTGTATCAATCCATCTTGTTGAGAGTTTTCCCTTGTTTCATTGACCCTCCACTTTACAAGCATATCATTCTCCAGAGAATGGTCCCTTCTGACAACAAGACCAAAGTAGCTGAGATGAAGTGTGGTCATTCTTGCTTCCAAGGAGCATTCAGGCTGCACTTCTTTCAGGACAGATTTCTTAGTTCTTTCAGAACTCCATGGTACTTTCAGTATTCTTTGCCAATAGTACAACTCAAGAGCATCAACTCTTCTTCATCTTCCTTATTTGTTGTCCAGCACTCAAATGCATATGAGGCAATTGAAAATATCATGGCTTGGGTTAGGTACACCTTAGTCTTCAAGGAGACATCTTTGCTCTCCAGCATTTGAAAGAGATCTTTTGCAGCAGATTTGCCCAATGCAATACGTCTTTTGATGTCTTGACTTCCATTGTTGATTGTGTTGTTGTTGTTGTTGTTAAGTGCCGTCGAGTTGTTTCCAACTCATACCGACCCCATGCACAGCAGGAGAAAACACTGCCCGATCCTGTGCCAGCTCCATGATCCCTACTATACTTGAGCCCATCATCGCAGCCATCTTGTCAATCCATCTTGTTGAAGGCCTTCCCCTCTTTCGTTGACCCTCCACCCTCCCAAGCATGACATCCTTCTCCAGGGAATGGTCCCTTCTGACAACATCATCAAAGTAGGTGAGATGAAGTCTGGCCATTCTCACTTCCAAGGAGCATTTCAGGTGCACTTCCTCCAGGACAGATCTGTTAGTTCTTTTAGCAGTCCACGGTACTTTCAGTATTCTTCACCAG
>NW_006921655.1:5185011-5194090 GCF_000298275.1 Orycteropus afer afer
GAGCATGTTCTTCCCTTTCGGTTTCTAACTCCAAGTCTTTGTAGATATCATTATAATAATTGGCTCTGTCTTCTCGAGCTGCTCTTTGCAATCTCTGTTCATCTCTTTTATCTTGTCATTTCTTCCATTTGCTTTAGCTACTCTCCATTCAAGAGCAAATTTCAGAGTCTCTTCTGATGTCCATTTTTGTCTTTTCTTCCTTTTCTGTCTTTTTAGTGATCTTTTACTTTCTTCATGGATGGTGTTCATCCCACAGTTCCTCTGGTTTTTGATCATTGGTGTTCAGAACATCAAATCTATTCTTTAAATGATCTCTACATTCAGGAGGGATATACTCAAGGTCATATTTTTGCTCTCATGGACTTGCTTTGATTTTCTTCAACTTCACATTGAACTTGAATATGAGCAGTTGGTGGTCTACCCTACAATCAGCTCCTTGCCTTGTTTTGACTGAAGATATTGAGCTTCTCCATTGCCTCATTCCACAGATGTAGTCAATCTGATTCCTGTATACTCCATCTGGTGAAGTCCGTGTGTATAGCCACCATGTGTGTTTTTGAAAAAAGATATTTGCAGTGAATAAGTCATTGGTCTTGCTAAATCTATCATGAGATCTCCAGCATTACTTCTATCACCAAGACCATATTTTCCAATTATCAGTGATTCTTTGTTTCCAACTTTTACATTCCAATCATCAGTGGTAATCAACACATCTTGATTGCATGTTGGGTCAATTTCAGACTGTAGGAGTTGTTAAAAATCTTCAGTTTCCTCATCTTTGGCTTTGGTGGTTGGTGCGTAAATTTGAATAATAGTTGTATTAACTGGTCTTCCTTGTAGTCATATGGATATTATCCTATCACTGACAGCATTGTACTTCAGGATAGATCTTGATACATTCTTTGTGATGATGAATGTCATGCCAGTCCTTTTCAATTTGTCATTCCCAGCAAAGTAAATCAGATGATTGTCTGTTTCAAAATGGCCAAAACTAGTCCATTTTAGCTCATTAATGTCTAGTATGTTGATATTTATGGGTTTCATTTCATTTTTGACAACTTCAAATTTTCTTAGATTCATACTTTGTGCATTCCATGTTCTGATTATTAATGGATGTTTGCAGCTATTTCTTCTCATTTTGAGTCATGCCACATGAGCAAATGGAGGTACCGAAAGCTTTACTCTATCCATATTAAAATTGGCTCTCCTCTGAGCAGGCAGCTCTTCTCCAGTTGTATTTTGAGTGCCTTCTGACCTGAGGGGCTCATCTTTCAGGACCATATTGGACAATGTTTCAGGGCTATTCATAAAGTTTTTGTGTAATATATCAGACAGTGTTTCACTGCTGTTCACAAGGTTTTCATTGGATAATTCTTTGAGAAGTGGATGGCCTCTTCCTTTTTCTAAATCTGTCTTGGTCTGGAAGTTCCAGACTAAGATCTCTCCACTATGGGTAACCCTGGTGGGATTTGAAACACCACTGGCATAGTCTACAGCCTCACAGCAACATGTAAGCCACCACAGCACAACAAAGTGACAGGCAAATTCATGTCTCTTAGTTGTTCCAAATTGCTCCATTCACTTTCTGGTCTCCCTAGCCACTCCAGACCTGTCACACCGGCTCTCTTCTTTCCTATAGGATTCCATAGTAGGCATAAATTCCATAATTTATTTAATAATCCCTCCAATAAGGACAACTAGGTTTCCTCAAAATTTTCCGGATATGGCTTTTTATTTTCAAACAAAATTTGTTTCATAAGAGCTAAAATAGAACACTTGATTTCTCTGATACTTTTATTTCCTTTTTTCAGTGAAGAAAATATAGTTATGCCACCAGTGGATCAAAATTTCATAGCTATTTGCTATGCATGTCTTAGGGAATAGCTGTATGGACTGGCCTAGCTATATGCTTCCTGGAGATTTCTGTAGCCTTCTCCTGCTGTAGGATATTATATTAACAAAAGTTGTTATTGTTGTTGTTATGTGCTGTTCGGACCCGACTCATAGCGAATCCTCCTTGAGTTTCCGAGGCAGTATCGCTACAGAAGTAGATTGCCCATCTTCCTTCCTTTCTTTCTTTCTTCTGGACTTTGTTGCCCCTTTAATAAAAATGCATAAGAAGGAATTACTGCTCAAACTTCTACTTTTGATGTATGGACTACAATTTGTTGAGCATATACTATGTGCCAAGTGCTTTTAATTTTTATTTTTGATAAGGTTAAGAAAGACACCCAAGGTTAAAAAGCTAGGAATTGGCAGAGTTCACATTGGAACTCAAGACTCAAAAAAACTTGTACTCTTTCAGCAAGCTGACTAAAAAATGGTCGAATAACAAGAAACCAACTAGATCAATGCACAAGGATTTATATAAACAGAATGAAATATGTTAAACCTTAATTATATATCATTGCAGTCCTTGAAGCAAATCTAAACCTCTGCATTCTAATTATATTTTATCATTCCTCTGCTCAAAATTCTTCTCTGGCTTCCCAGCACACCCAAAAGCTTCAGATAATACTCCAAGCTTCAGAGTATACTTTCTACTGCCTATTTGATCTGGCTGCTTATAGACTACCACTTATGCAGGCTACTTTGCTTTACCCATTCCGGCCTTCATGGATAATGTTCCAGGAACTTGAACAAGTCAAAGTTTTGCACTTACCTCCCTGTGCTTGAACCACTTTTCTGTAAATAGATAGAGGGCTTGGTCCTTCACTGATTCAGATCACTATTCAAAGGGAACTCCTCTTGAGAATTATCTGATCATCCTAATATAAATCCTGCTAAACATAGCAACAGGAGCCCTGGTGGTCCAGTGGTTAAACACTTGGCTGCTAATGGAAAGGGAGTTCAGAGACTGGCAGTTGGGCCCTACCAGCCACCCCACTGGGGAAAGATATGGCAGAGTAGTGCCTAAGGTATTTGACTGCTAACCAGAAGGCTGGCAGTTCAAACCCACCAGCCACTCCCTGGAAGGAAGGTTGAGCAATCTACTTCGGTAGTGATACAGCCTAGGAAACCCAAGAAGGGTTGCTATGAGTCATATTCAACTTGATGACAATGAGTAAAATTTATAGCTGTGGAAACCCTATGGGGGCAATTCTACTGTGTCCTTTAGGATCACTATGAATTGGAATCCACTTGACAGCAACATTTCACTATAAACCAAAAAAAAACAAAAAAACAACAACAACTCACTGCCATCAATTTGATTCCTACTCATAGCGACCTCTCCTTGGGTTTCCGAGGCAGTACCTCTACAGAGTTAGATTGCCTAATCTACCTTCTGAGGAGTGGCTGGTGGGTTTGAACCACCGGCCTTCTGGTTAGCAGTCAAATGCCTTAGGCACTATGTCACCAGATCTTCTACATTTCACTATGGTGTGGATTTATGTATTACTTGAGTATTGTCAAGGAGCTCTGGTGGTGCAGAGCCTAAGGCATTTGACTGCCAACCAGAAGATTGGTGGTTCAAACTCACCAGCCACTCTGCACCAGGAAGACTGAGCAAGCTTTTTCCCTAAAGATTTACCACCTTGGAAACCCATTGGAGGTTGCTTTGTGTTGAAATCAACTCAGTGGCAGTGAGTTTTGTTTTGCTTTTGTGAATTGTCTAGTTACTGGCCTCCCACAATGTGATGAATGCAAGCTACCAAAGACAGGGGCTTGTTTCTGTACTCGTTGAAAATAGCACGGAGCAGGGAGCTTTTGCTGAAAGAAAAAGAAGAAAAGAATGCATGATTGCTTCAGCCTGTTTTTACAGTATCTCTACAGAACTAGATTGCCTATTCTGATATTTAACGAGCTCTGATGGCCCTGTGGTTAAAGTATTGACCTGCTAACCAAAAGATCAACAATTAAAACCTCCAGCCTGTCCACTGGAGAAAGATATGCCAGTCTGGTTCTATAAAGATTTACAGCTTTGGAAACTTTATGAGGAAGTTCTCCTCTATCCTGTAATAGAATAGACTTGATGGCAATCAGCATTTTTTTTTTCCTAAGACTTATTATTACTATTATTATTAAAATGTTGTCACTTTAATTTTGTGTATTTCACTGTATATAAATTATATGCCAATAAAATGTATTAAAAAATAAATTTAAAAATATTGTTGTCAGGTGTGGTAGAGTTGTTTCCGACTCATGGTGACCCTATGTACAATAGAATGAAACACTACCAGATCCTGAATCATCCTCACAATCCTCTCTGTGCTTGAGCCCATCACTGCAGTCACTGTGTCAATACATCTTGTTGAAGGTCTTCCCCTTCTTCACTGACCCTCTACTGTACCAAGCATGATATCCTTCTCCAGGAATGGTCCCTTCTGATAACATGACCAAAGTAGGTGAGAAGAAGTCTGGCTATTCCTGCTTCCAAGAAGCGTTCTGACTGCACTTCCTCTAGGACAGATTTATTGTTCTTCTGTCTGTCCACGGCATCTCAGTATTCTTTCTCCAACACCACAATTCAGAGACATCAATTCTTCACCTGTCTTCCTTATTCATTGTTCAACTTTCACATGGAGATGAGGCGATTGAAAATACCATATCATGTCTTGGGTTATGTGCACCTTCATCTTCAAAGTGACATCTTTGCTTCTTAACACTTTAAAGAGGTCTTTTGTAGCAGATTTTTCTAGTGCAATGCAATGTCTGATTTCTTGACTGGTGCTTTCATTGTGGATCCAAGTAAAATGAAATCCCTGACAACTTCAGTCCTTTCTCTATTTATCCTGATTTGTTCAGTTGTGAGGATTTTTGTTTTCTTTATGTTGAGGTGTAATCCATATTGAAGACTGTAATCTTTGATCTTCATCATACATACTTCAGGTCATCTTCACTTTCAGCAAGCAAGGTTGTGTTGTCTTCATATTGCAGATTGTAAATGGTTCTTCCTCTAATCCTGACGCCACATTCTTCTTCATATATCCACCTTCTCAAATTATTTTTCTCAGCATATGGATTGAATAAGTATGGTGAAAGGGTACAACCCTGACACACACGTTCTTGATTTTAAACCATGGAGTATCCCCTTGCTCTGTTCAAATGACAGCCTCCTGGCCTGTGTACAGGTTCCTCACGAGTACAATTAAGTGTTCTGGGATTCCCATTCTTCTCAATGTGATCCACAGTTTATTATGATCTGCACAATCGAATGCCTTTGCATGGGCAATAAAACACAGGTAGACATCTCTATGGTATTCTTTGCTTTCAGCCAAGATCCATCTGACATCAACAATGATATTCTTCAATCCACATTATTTTCTGGATCCAGCTTGCATTTCTAGAAGTTTCCTGTTGATACACTGCTGCAACCGTTTTTGAATTATTTTCAACAAGATTTTACTTGAATGTGATATTAATGATTTTCTTCAATGATTTTTACATTTTGTCAGACCACCTTTCTTTGTAATGGGCACAAATATTGACCTTTTCCAGTCTCTTTGCCAGGTAGCTGTCTTCCAAATTTCTTGTTATAAATGAGTAAGCACCTACGGTGCTGCATCTGCTTGTTGCAACATCTCAATGGGCATTCCCTCAATTCTTGGAGCTTTATTTTTCACCAATTCCATCAGTGCAGCATAGACTTCCTCCTTCAATACCACTGGATCTTAATCACATGCTACCTTCTGAAGTAGATGAATATTGATTAATTCTTTTTGGTACAGTGACTCTGTGTGTTCCTTCTATCTTCTTTTGATGCTTCCTTCATTGTTCAATATTGCAACTCGAGGCTTGATTTTTTTCTTCAGGTTTTTCAGCTTGAGAGCATGTTCCTCCCTTTTGGTTTTCTAAATCCAAGTCTTTGAACATTTCATTATAGTACTTTGTCTTCTTGAGCCACCCTTTGAAATCATCTCTTCCATTCTTTTATTTCAGCATTTCTTCCATTCACTTTTTTTTTTTTTTTTACTCTACATTCAAGAGCAAGTTCCAGAGTCTCTTCTGACATCCATTTTGGTCTTTTCTTCCTTTCCTGTCTTTTTAATTACCATTTTCTTTCTTCATATATCATGCTTCTTGATGTTGTCTCACAGCTCATCTGGTCTTTGGTCATTGGTGTTCAATGTGCCAAATCTATTTGTCAGATGGTCTCTAAATTCAGTGGGATGTAGTCAGGTTCATATGCTGCCTCTACTTAAAGAATTAACTTATTTCAATCCTTTCCTCTGGCCATATGTATTGTGCTAAGTATTCCTGGAAACACATTATATGGCAAAGACTGGCCTGAATATTAAAATAGAGTTTAAGTGTGCTTGTACCTTTATTATTTTTAACTTTTATGGAACTATCAATAACTTTTTGGTTGAAATATTGAAGTATCATATTTCAGAAAAGTGCATTAAACATAGTGCTTTTCACGAACTGTAGAACCATGCGACCGTCATCCAGATTAAGAGACCATTATTAGCCCCCTAAAGACTACTTTAGCTCTCTTCCAGCCACTACCTACCCCTCTACCTAGTGGACTCTGACCTTGGCTTCTAATAGCATAGACTAATTTCACCTGTTTTTCAAGTGCATTTATTTTAATGCTCATTTATATTCTCCCTGTTCCTAGTGTTTGTCACTTATTAATGCTTGTTTCTCAGGGAATTAGAAAAGTTTTATATTGAAAAACAAAAATTAATTAAGTCCTTTAACAACTCTTATTCTTTTAACAATTTTGTGGGAGCAAACTTGAAAAACCTGAAAGTAATTGTCAGTAAACCAAAGCCAAACCCATTGCCATTAAGCCAATTCTGACTCATGGTGACCTGACTACCTCATCTTTATCCGGTGGAGTGGCTGCTTGGTTTGAATCACCACCCTTTGCTTAGCAGCCCAGTGCTTTAACCACTGTGCCACCAGACCCAGGCCTTTTAAGCAATGACCCAAGAAAGTTAAGTGTATGTGATCTGAGAAATGATTTGGGCTCAAAATACTCCAGGGAATAGCAACTTTTTTTTTGTCATTTCGAAGACAAACAATATTTTAGTAGAATATTGAGCAAAATAATAAAATATATTTGTAACATAATATATTTAGAGAAATATATACAGCCCTACACAATGCACTTTAAAGAGATGAAAATTATTTGAAGAACATGATGTGTGGTTTTATTCCCTTCCAGGAAAAAGGATAGGAAAACATAGGGAGAAAACTATAATGAATTAATGTATTTGAAATACGGTAGTAAATTTCAAGAGCATTTTCATGGAAATTACAGTGTTGTTCAGTAACATCCATTATAGGATTTAAAAAAAAAAAAAAAAAACTAAAATGTGTGTTGCTGATCATTTATGAGGGCTGCCCCACAGATAGTATTAATATTATATCCTTGAATTCTTTCTGTATGCATCTTAGTTTTTTTTTACCAAGATCAATTATTTTAAACCTACCATATGTTTTTAAAACGCATCACTTTCCATGTACATTTGCATACTTTGTATCTTTCGTCCTTGGGAGCGTCTGTGTTTGAATACACAGTTGTACTATTTGGATACCATGCCTAGCACCACAGTGAGAGGAAACTTGTCTTGCTAACAACAGTCTGTGTATTTATTGTGTGTGGGGGTGGCAGCAGGGCAGATGGTCTCAGTTTTGGTCATTTTCTTTTTTAGGTTTACTCCTCAACATACCTCACATGCAGGCACCTGTACTGTTCAATGAAAGTAAATATACCATGTGGAATGGACAATGTGTTTCAGTGAAATTATTTGAATCAACAGTTATACCTGAGAAGAGATTACTTCAGGTGGCTGAGAACAAGCCAGAAAGACAGTTTCTCTGGAATGTAGAAGTTAGCATGCGTTAGCATCATCCGCAGGGGTTGTTAAAATGCTGATTGCTAGGCCCACCTCCCAGAATTTCTGATTCAGTAGGTCTGAGAGGGAGCCTGAAAGCTTGTATTTCTCTTTGTAGCAAATTTCCAGGTGACACTGATGCTACTACTGTTCCAGGGCCCACACTTTGAGAATCACTGATATAAAATCCAGACTTGACTCAGAGAACAGCAATGCAGCCTCAGCTAACTGGCTTCAAAAAAACAGTTGGCAGTGCCATCTTGAGTCAATTCTGACTCGTCATGACCCACTGTGTGTCCAAGTAGAACTGTGCTACATAAAGTTTTCAATGGTTGATTTTTCAGAAGTAGATCACTAGGCTTTTCCTTCAAGGTGTCTCTGGGTGCACTTGAACTTCCAACATTTTGGTTAGTAGTTAAGTGTTTTAACTGTTTGCATCTCTCAGGGACGCCACAAATCCATTCATTTAGGTTCAGTTTGGGAAAGGCTCTTGCAGCTACAGGAAAAATTTTGAAAGAATACTTCCTGGACACTTGTTAGCCAGTTAGGAACTATTTGAATCACTTGGGGATCTTGTTTAAATGAGGATTCCGATTCAGGATATCTGGAGTGGAAATGCAAATTATCAGCAGGTCAAACCAGAATGAACTGGTTCAAGGCTCTGCTTTCCAAATTCTAATATGGATTTACAAGGTGGGGGTGGGAGGAGGGGAGGTAGATGGGTGAGATGTTCTTTAGAGGGGAAGAAGAAAAAACTTGCCGGGTGATTCTGATACTCACCTCTTTTCCTGTTGTAGAACCACTGATTAAACCTCATCAGTATTACTGCCATAGGAAGTTATGCCAGCACTGCTTAATGAAGAAAAATGCTGTTCATCAGAATCCATTAATATCTTTAGATTGGGACAGTTTTCATGCACCCTACATTTTCTGAGCACCTTCTCTGTACAATGAGGTACTCCAGGAGCCTATGTCCACTGTGGGAAGGAGATATGTAAACCCACAGTGTATAGGCTTAGAAGAGGGAAGACCCAGGCCCAGGGTGCTAAGTACAAGAACCTCTTTATATTAACTTATGTGAATCTAACCAGTCAACTCCCATCATTAAAACTCTTCAATGCCTAGAAAATGGTCTTCAAACTAGTTGATTACAGTCTTATTGGAAAAAAATTAAAAAAAAATGTTTGAGTATACCCCACTCCATACATGTGTGTATTTAGTTGTAAAATAAATACACGAATAGAATAATAATAATAATAAAAAAAAAATGTTTGAGCATATACATGACAGAA
>NW_006921655.1:5194327-5206053 GCF_000298275.1 Orycteropus afer afer
GTTCAAACCCACCAGCCACTCCTCAGAAGGAAGGTTGGCAATCTACTTTGGTAGTGATACTGCCTCGGAAACTCAAGGAGGGCTCGCTATGAGTTGAATCGGACTGGACGGCAGTGAGGTTTTTTTTTTTTTTTTTTCAAATACTTTTCTGTGGACATTTTGTAGATTATCAAAGCACTTATTTTTAGTATTCACATTGCCATCAAGCTGATTCTGACTCATAGTGACTCCCATTTGGTTTCCAAGGCTATAAATCTTTTAGAAGGAGACCACCTCATCTTTCTTCTGCAGAACAGGTGGTAAGTTTGAACCACCGACCTTTTGGTTAGCAGCTAAATGCCTAAACCACCACACCACCAGAACTCCTTATTTCTGCAGTAATAGTAATAAATGCTAACAGCAATACTTCATGAATAAGATTACTCTCATAGAGACTAAATAGATTCTTGTTGGATAGTAGTTTAATTACTAGTTATTCCTACTTGACAATTTCTCTTGAGGAATAATTATAACAATAATTCCTTACACTGATATTGTGCTTTATCATTTTATAAGAGGTTTAATGTAGAACATCTACATTTCCTATTATAGTTCTTGAAAAGGCCTGACAAAAAGTCCAAACCAAAACCACGCCATCGAGTAGATTCTGACTCATAGCGACCCTATGGGACAGAGTACAATTGCCCCATTACATTTCCCAGGTTGTAAAGTCTTGACAGAACCAGATTGCCTCATATTTCTCCTGTGGAGCAAGTGGTGGGTTCAAATTGTGACCTTGCAGTTTAGAGCCGAATGCTTTAATCACTGTGCCACCAGAGCTCCTGTGAAAAGACCTAATAGAGCGGTTAAATTATTTTCATTATTCACTCTTATAAATTAAAACCAGCTTCCTCGAAACATTAGCTAATTATTGTGCAAAAGAAAAATAATGTTTAAATAAGTTTGGGAAACACTGGGTTAAATAATTTTATATGTCTCCTTACTGCAGGATTATGAGCTACTGATTTAAAAAAGAAGCATAGTCATACTACCTTTCCCAAACCTTTGTCACTGTGGGAAAAAACATCTTATTGATTTCCTCAGATTCCACCAAAATTTTGGGAAACCCTGATTGAAAGCATTCAAGACTACTTCTTAGAAGGCACACATTTAGTACTAATTGTGTATCAAATGAGAAGCCCCGGTGATGCAGTGATTAAAACTTTGGCTGCTAACCAAAGTCCCAAAGTCAAAGATTCAAACTCACTAGTCACTGCTTGGGAGAAAGATGTGGCAATCTGCTTCTGAAAAGATTTACAGTCTTGGAAATCCCATGGGCAAAGTTCTGCTCTATTCTATAGGGTTGATATGTGTCTGAATTGAGTTAACAGTAGTGGGTTTGGGTGCATCAGATCACTGTACTTGCTAGTACTGCATCAGTATCATATCTTGGAGTCTCTGGATGGTGCAAATGGTTATGTTGGGCTGCTAATCAAAAGGTTGGAGGTTCAAATCCACTCATAGGTGCCTCAGAAGAAAGGCCTGGTGATCTACTTCTGAAAATTCAGCCATTGAAAGCCCTATGCAGCACAGTTCTATTCTGACCCACATGGAGTCATGATGAATTGAAATCAACTGTATGGCAACTTTTTTTTTTTTAATCACAGACTTAGTTGTTATTGGAGCCATTGTTGAATCAGTCTCGAGTCATGGCAACCCCATGCACAGCTGAATGAAACACTACTTCTTCCTGTGCCATTCATTGCCAGTAAGGCCACTGTGATCCAAGTTCACTGGCTGGATTTTAGAAGTATATCCCCAGGCATTTCTTCCTAGTCTGTCTTAGTCTGGAAGCTCCAATGAACCCTGTTCAGTACCACAGCTGTCTAACCTTTCACTGACAAACTCAAGGGGGGTTTTAGATTATCCTCTTGACCACTATTTCTGTTTTGTTTGCAGTTTTTCCATGAACAAGTAATGGATGAGTAAGGAGACAATTACTGTGTCTCAATGCTTAGTTCATTTGCATTTCCACTTAGCATGTCTGTAACATAGTTCTTAGCATGGTGTTTACTGTTTGAAAAGATATGGAAAAAGTACTAAATATGTCATGATTAAATATTCAGGCTTGGGATTCAGTTCCTGGTTTTCTGGTCTGAGAAATGATTATTCAGTCTTATCTTGAACTGGGGACATGAACTGAGTCCTGCACTAGATCTTATAGCTGGTGGGAGGAGGCTGAAGTGAAATGAACATCACCTGTAAGACAGGACCTGGGGAAGAGCTCCTAAAAAGCCATCTGGTCCAGCACCATACCTCAAGTTCAGGATCCAAAGTGTGTTCATCCCTTTTTAGGACTCTACAGATGTCAACATTCCACAGATGTTAACATTCCCTTTATTTGCACATTTTCCAGAATTGAGTTATTCTTTTAAAAAGTCTTATTTGGATTTTAATAATCTCCCTTTGCCTTTTTCTGTCCACCTCTTTCTCCTTTTTCTCTCTATTTCTCCTCTTGGCATATGTGCCTTTTCTTATTTCCATTTCGTTTTTCAGCTGTTGTCTTCTCTTACTCTCATCCATGCCGAGGCTTCTCTACTTGGGTTCTTTTCACATGCAGATTCCCTGTCTTTTTGAAAGTAGGAAACACCCTTTCCAGGCTCCAGAATGGATTTTAGGACTCTTCCTAAAATATCAATATCTGTATTTTAACAGGTGTGAAGAAATATTATTCAAGTTTGAAATTGGCATTTTTTTTCTCTGACAAAGGATAATAAATAAAACCTGTCAGCCAGGCCAAGGCCTCTATCATGCTCTTTACTTGAGGGCCTCCTTAACTGCATGGACAACCTCAGCCTATGCCCAAAGGAATTACATTTTTAAATAAATTCTCTACATTAAATTTACATATGGTCTGAAAAAAACATATAACAATTAAAAAAAAAAAAAAAAACAACCATGTAATCACCCCAGCTTTGACACCGACTAGAACTTAATAAAGTGTTCATAGAGGGATGGTGTATTTTTAAAATCACTCATTCTGTGTGAGAGGTAGCTTCACTGGGCACATGGCATTTACAAATTCTGATTGGCATTTCCGTCTTTGTTGAGAAGTGATCCTAGCTCAGTTTGCAGCAAATATGACAACAGACTGTGCCAATGTGTGTCTAAAATGCAGCTCTGTGGGGGTTAAACATGCAAGCTTATATGAGACAGCATCAGTTTCAGGTCAAAGTGCTGTTCTTAAATGATCAGTGTAGAATAGGAAAAAGGCATTGAAGTGACCTTGCTGAGGGTCTAAAACTGCACCGAAGCCTTTTCTGCATGATTAAGTGAGCAGAATCTTAGATTAGCTAAAAGCAGTGCAGAAACATAATGAGTTCACTTATTTTGGAGCATTTAATAACAGTTATAGACAGTTATGTGATCAGGTGGAGTTATGACTTATTCATTCTTTCATTGCTATTAAAATTACTACATTTGAGGTTTTTAAGTCATTGAAATAAAGAAAAAGTCTGATTTATGTTAGGAGAATTTAGCTTGCCCTTTGGTCTCTCAGTTTTTAAATGATATAATTAGACTTTTTAAAGACCATTCTAAAAGCATTATTAGCATTTTGTATAGCAGAAAGTAAATGCATGTTTTGTGGATAGTTTAATCTTAAAAGGGATAATAATACTTGATTCAGACAGCGTTATTCATAGATTATTAAGGAAAGATTTTTTTGTATGAAATTTCTCAAAAGGCAATTGTATAATTTTAGTAATAGACTACACAGAATATGTGTGGATTTTGCTGTGTGTACACACAGATACTCTCTTTCTAATGCACACTCTAATTTCATTTTGAATGGACATTACAAAGACATGGAAATAATATAACACAGCTCTCCTCCCATTTGGGAAAGCAAGGATGAGAAGAGAAAGTACCAGAAGATGTATTAACTCATGACCTTTAGTATATTTCCTCTGAAATTACAGAGCCATCTATCAGCCTGGGGTTGGGGGAAGCCTGCTTTAATCACAACAAAGAGATTTGCAGGTGGTTTGAATTAGCAGTAAACAACAATCATTAATAAATCATTTTGGAGGAATATGGAAATGCATCAACATTTTAATACAATCCTACTCTTAAACTTTTCATACTCATTTCATTGTATGCAAATACCATTCCCTGTCCAAATAGTTCTAAATTAAACATTGCTGCCACTTTCAAGTGGATTATTGCACAATGCATAAAAGGCACAGCACAAACATATCTCACCATAAAACTGTAAAATAAAGTGCTGATTTTAGTTGGACTCTACAGTAGGATTATTTGATGTATATTTCTCTGCTCATAAAATCGAACTGACTGCAATTTCCTTAAATAACAGCTATTTGGATTGTGTGTGTTCTGTAAACTGTTTGGATATTTCTTTTGGCTACTCAACATGCAGTGGGCTATGCTAATGAAGGATGGAAACCGAAAAACACATTATGAAGGAGTGAACACAAGGAAGCCCTTTAAATGGCCTGCAATGGAGGATACCCATGATGGTATGCTTCAACTTGTCTTTGTTTCAGACATGATTACACATTTTAATGCATATACATTTGTATACACGAGTACCTACACATGTGCATACATGAAAACCCATTTTATGTGGATGTATTTGAATTCAATCATTGAAGTTTGATTTCCATATGAGTAACCAACCTCTGGTGAGTGAGGCCTTAGCTAGTCTGGAACAACCAAGTGATCAATTCTGTTTGCTCTACTTTGTTAATTGGCAGGAAAAGGTGTCACTTAGTTTATAAGAGAGGAAGGTCAGGGTATTTGGGTGATAGTTGAGGGGTCAGAATCAGGAAGCAGCAGCCCCCAGTGACTTCACACCACTGATGCTATTTGAGGAAACGGTCCTGAAAACACACACATGGTTTCCTGGCAGTGATGTTAACTCCTACCTGAACTGTATCCAAAGGGACAGGGTGGACTAAAAACATGAAACACATCAGTCCCACTGACTGTGTGGACAGGAGGTTGGGAGAGGGTTATGGCCCCGGCCTGAAACTGATGCAGTGCAGATTTTTCTCCACTAGAGACTGATCTCTGCCCAGTAAACATGTCACTTAAGGCTTCACAGTTTAGACTTGAACTCAGAGGTGAGAGGCTAGCATTTTATCCACTAAGCCATTTAACCTTTTCCTTTGAAGGAAGATTGATTTTAAAAAAGCTTTTAAACTTCAGTGATTTATCTCATCAGATCATCTTCATTTTGTATTGCTTATAATAAGACTATATTATATAGTTTTATTCTTCTGTGTATGAGATTCTCTGAAAGAGAAATAACACGAGAAACATAAAAAAAGGAGAGAGAATAGAAAATTATCAGCAATACTGAAGTGAAAATGTTAACAGGAAAAACAAAAGAAACTGAGCAAATGTTATCGCAGTTCCCAGAGGTACAATCTTGTAAGACATAAATGGCTCCTGGCAACCCAGTTTTACAGAAAAAGTTCTTGCATGTTGTGTTGATTCTAGGGCCATACACTAGGCTAGGCTAACGACATAGCCAATTCTTCCCTTTTCTAGTGAATTGACAAAAGGGACAGTTTCATTTTTGTTTTAAGTCACTAAAATATAAGTTAAGGAACCAGCAATAATTAATTCACATTGAGTATGTATTCAGAGGTGTGCAAGAAACAGCAGTTTTCAAGGAAATTGCATTAAAACACATTCTGTTCAGAGCCTGAAATTAGACATTTTATCTATTTTTAGAGAAAAATGTGAAAAATGTGCTAATCTGTTCTGCTGCTTTCTCCCGAACCCCTTTAAAGTGAACTAGAAACCAGTGGCTTCCTGTACTGAATCATGTTTGATTTATTGCTTTCTATTGATTGAGTTTCTACTTTGGAAAAACTGTTACATTTTGTGAATAATGTGTTAGCATTAATGACTTTAATTCATTCTCCATAACTTTATGACAGACACTAATTTACATTTCTTCTGGAGTACCTGATAGCAAAAGGAGTTCTGGCAGTTCAGTTTTTTTTGTTTTTTTTCCCCCTCCATGTATATTGCCAGGCTGAGCCAGACTAGTGAATGTAAGAACACAACATAAGGAAAGTGTATCAGTTTGCGGGCTTCAGGCTCCTCCTGCCCCCACCCCATCCTGCCCAGCCTCAACCCTCAGGTAAGTAAGTACATTGAAAGTCAAACTGAAGGCTTATAATATTTCAATATTTGATCACTAAGCAACAATGGGCATCAGCCTCTACCATTTATTGAGCTTATTTAACACTCATGGTTGAAATTCCTTTTGTTTCAGGCACTGTTTGCTGGTTTATAGGTGGTGTTTGGGCAGGTGAGGCCAGCTTAACAGCAGCAAGTTCTGACAACTTGATTTGAAAGATATTGAAGAAGCTGAGCTTGTCAAGCTCTTATTCTGCATTTCCTGAACTGTCTGTCAGTGAGGAAGCCAAGTAAAAAAGACTTGAAACTGAAGAAATAAAAGACAAGAAAAAATTTCTCTGCTTTTTGAGCCAGTGAAAGTGATGGTGAAGCGACTCTTTGGTAGCTGGTTATAAACCCCTTCCTATTAATTTAATAACATACAGTAATACCTCATTAAAATTATATCTTTCAATAATAATATCTTTTCTCTAGTTTGTCAGTACAATTCTTAGTTTCCTCACCTTGCTCAATTTATATATGAAGACATCTCTTGATTGCTTTTCCATAGTTGAAATAACCCTGGGATTGATATTTGCAAAATGAACTTTGATGGAGATTTTGAAAATCAGTGCTACTGGTAAAATCAAAACCAAACTCACTGCCCTCAAGTCCGAACCGACTCATAGCGACCCCTCCTTTGGTTTCTGGGGTGGTATCTCTACAGAAGTAGATTGGCCGGTCTTCCATCCCAGGAGTGGCTGGTGGGTTTAAACTGCCAGTCTTCTGGTTAGCAGTCAAATACCTTAGGCACTATGCCACCAAGGAAATAACAATGAAAGAACAGTGATGATTCACAAAACTCAAATGTGGTTCTGCTTTGAGAAAGGAGGGAATCTAGTGGGAAGACTACAGCCTTTTACCTCCTTCTCTTTGGTCTAACTCCAGTGCAAGACAGTTCTGGATTGTATTGATCATTTCCTCTCTGCCTCATCTTGATTTCTGAGTTGGCAGAATTCTTGGGAGCTCTGGCAAACCCACCAGCCACTCCTCGAAAGGAAAATTGGGCAACCTACTTTCATAGAGATACAACCTCGGAAACACAAGGAGGGGTTGCAACTCTACTGCAGTGAGTTTGGTTTTTTGATTCATCTCAAACCCAAACTTAAACCCAAACCATTTGCCTTTGAAACGATTCCAACTCTTGGTGGCTCCATTGGTTGTTCAAGGCTGTGACCTTTCAGAACCCAATCATCAGGTCTTTCTTCTGCCGTGTCTCTGGGTGGTTTTGAACCATCAACCTTTGGGTTAGTGGTTGAGCACATGACTGTTTGTATCACCCAGGGACTCCTATCCTAACCTCAGACCTACTGAAATATTCATTTCAATAGCATTTCTTGCCTGTGATTCTTTTCATGATTGTATTAAAAACACTATATTCTTGTGAATCTTGTTTATTTCCTTACCTCATCTATCAGGAAAAAGGAGGTGTAAAGTTGATGAAACAGGATGAAAACTGATCAATTGCTCTAGATCTGTGAACTTTAGAAAACTCCAAAATATGTTTAGCATAATAAGGTCTTTTGGATTTGGCTACTTAAGATAAAGTATAAAAAAAATCTATAATTTTCACTTTTGCACAAAATGTATATTTTCTTATAGTGTTCATGTGGTTCCTTATATATAAAAAAAATAGTAAAAATGACTTAATAACAGTCAATAAAATAATGAATTTAGCTTTATTGACATATTCTCACAAGATCTCCCATCCCTGATGTAACATGCCATAATCAAAATATTAAAATAGAAGATAGAGAAAAATGAGGAATAAAACAAAAAAGATACACAGATATCCCTTATATATATCTTAAACAAAGATACATTTCTTATCAAAATCTACTTACATCCACTAAAATATAGTAGATTTAAAAATAAGATGGTAGGCTTCAGTTGATGAGCGAGCCTACTTATTTTAAACCCTAAAAGCAGAACCAGAAATAAAGCAAGAAAATTAAGATCTGAGGGTCCCAATGTTCACATTTATCTCAAAAACTCACTGCCGTCGAGTCAGTCCCAACTAGTAGCAACCCCTCCTTGAGTTTCCAAGGCAGTATTTCTACAGAAGTAGATTGCCCAGTCTTCCTTTTGAGGTGTGGCTGGTGGGTTTGAACTGCGAACCTTCTAGTTAGCAGTCAAATGCCTTAGGCATTACGCCACCAGAGCTCCTCACGTTTATCCACGTAGTAAAATATTGATGCTGCCCTAAATGGATTTTGAGAGGCAAAGGTTCTAATGGGCTGGGTCTTTGTGTTACCCTACCTGGTCCTTGCATGTAGTACAGGCTATATGTAAAGGATACTTCAGTTTCTTATGGAGTTCTGAAATCATGGTCTTAGATCTGAACTCTTTGCCCTACCCATTTGCCCCTCTGCACCAGCACCTGATCTCCATTTTCTCCAGTTTCTGATGTCATCGCTTGTTTTCTGCTTTGGATTTCTCCCCAGCTATCTTTATGGCTATGACTTTGGTCCTTCATAGATGATAATTCAGTCCTTCTTTCACCCTCCCTCATTCTGTCAATGTGCTTCAGGCCACTTGGTTATATTATCATCAGCCCCCCATCCCCTGACTTTACTCAGAAGGAGCTCTGGTGGTATAGGGGATAAGGCATTTGGCTGCTAACTAAAGTTGGTGGTTTGAACCCAACAGCTGCTCCATGGAAAAAAAGATGAGGCAGTCTGCTTCCATAAAGATTTATAGTCTTGGAAACCCAATTTGGGTTGCTATGAGTCAGAATTGACTTGATGGCAGTGGGTTTAATTTTGACTCTACTCAGCTTCAAATGTATTCTAGTGGATCTTGTCACTGTTGCTGTACAGGACATAATCTTGCATGTTTTGCTGCAGTCCAGAGAGGGCAACCCAATGACAAATGCCTATGAAATGTCAGTGGTTTGGAAGAAACTGACTCCACCAAATAGAAGTTGCTGAAAATATTTGTGAACCGAATTTTAATAATTTGTTGATTATGCTGTTAGGTTAGATGTTAAGACATACTTGTCTATAACTATGGCAGGTTTATTTTAGAACTTTCAGCGCAATATGCTGCAGCATTTCCATAGAATTCGGCCACCTCTCCATACCACCCTTGGTGCTGGACACATCCCAAAGGAACCTCCATTTAGCTACCAAGTAGAGTCATTTAACTATCATGGGTAGAGTCGGGGTCCCATTAGCTACACCTACCACTTAATATTCAATTGCACTGAAGCAAACTCAATTGAGTAACCAATTAAAGATAGACCTGTTTCTAGTCATTTTTTGTTTCTCTTCTGAAAACTAGCATATGATTCTGAGAAGACACTCATGCATAATGATTAATTTGGTACCACAGAGAATGGAAAGTAATGCAGTTGCATTTCATTGGTCTTTCTTTTAAAGGGACTTAACAAAATGCATCATGCTTACCATTTACTGAAAAGGTTAAAACAATAAACCAAAACTTCCATTTGTTCTATCACACATCGTTTTTCTCCCCAATGATTGAAAGTTGGTGTTGACTCATTTTTGATCAAAAGACACTCTTCCCTGTTACTTTTTCTTGGTTAATTGGTTGCAATTGGCATATTCTCTACATTGAGTCATAGTTTTTGACCTTTGTTTAAAGCCAGAGTTCTCACAGACAGCACTTCTAATATCTGACTCAATCAGTGAGTTAGTCAGGAAGACAGTCAAGGAGTATAGATTGAATACCTACCACGTTCAAGCCATTCTCAGTCTAGATGATACCCCTTATGATGATACCCAGTTCTGGCCATCTGATCAATCTATATAATATTGGCTCTAGATTCCATTGAAGGTAATTTCTGAGCTATTGCCCTCTGCCACCTCCTGAATTTGAGTTTCTGCTAGCCTTTTGCAAGAAAATCAGAACTAATATTTTCTTTCCAACCCCTCCCATATTTCAGACCTTGTATGGAATTATAGCAGTTTGGAAGTCAAGTCTGTTTTCTCTAGAGAAAATACAATCTCCTCAGAAGGCAACAGACTTTTAATAAGTATGCCTACTTTCTCAGTTCACTCCAGGTTGATTATTCACAGCACAAACCAACCATGTCCCATGTGATGGAGAGCAAAACCCACTGCACTCCAGGTAGAGAAGGGATGTCCCTATGTTTCCCCGAAAACAGTCCTGTCAGACATGAGGGCTCTGCTCTCCATGAGCTGAACCTAACTGTCCTGATTTCTAGACTGGTGCCCTTGGTCTCTGATAGTTGAGTTTAGCCCAATCTCTAAATTATCCCCACCCTCCATGTGATAGTCTTCACTTTCCAGCTTCCAAAAAGGATAGTTCTCAGCTCTCACAATCATAATGCAAACTGGCCATGCTTGAAATGAAAGGTTATTGATGGAAATTAAGAATTGCTTATGACAGCACAAAAACTCATGCTCAGAGACAGGTGCAAATAAATGATGATATAAGAGCCTGGTGAGTTTGACTGTTTACCAGAAACAGCTCTGCAAACATTGCCTCTGGAAGTTTATTTTTCACCTGGCCTTTACCTGTTCCTCTTTTAGGGGCATTGGAAAGTGAACATTAGGTTAAAAGAACTAATAGAAAAAGAAAACAAAACTACAATCTACATTAATTAAAGGCTTGTCTTCAGCTGTAAGTGGCAGATGTATTTGTACAGGGTGATTTTATCCCAGTTACAAAGGCATCAACACAGTGTTCGGCCGGTGCTTTCCACCGTCTCTCGGGTGGAGTGCACTTGTGAATGCTAAGCACACAAATGAGATGTGCATTTTCTGTGTAGTATCTAATCAAATGTTTAAACTTGGTATGTGAAAATAACCTGCTCAAAGTAATTTTTCCCAACACAATAAAAGAGAAGTGCTTACCCATGTGGAAATAATGACTAGGTCACTACATTCAGAGAATTAAGCATCATCGTTACTTTTGGTGACGTTCTAGCCTCTTTGAAAATGTAGACACGAATGCTCAAGAATACCATATTTTAAATTTAGCTGATTCCTATCCAGTGAGAGATCTAGAATTAGGGGGCGTTTTCTTTCTGCTTTTCTGTTCTCCATTCCTTGGATCCTTTGAGTCCTTCCTTACAGTGTTTGCTGACTTCTGCCTGCTTGGTTCAGCCTGTGTTTTCTGATTGACCTTCTTGTCTTTCCATAATAATCCTTCTAACTTGCCCAGCAGCTGTGCACCAACACAACACCTCCCTGTCTTGTGGCTGCTGTGTGCTTCTGTAGCCCTGACCACCATTCAGCTTGGCTTCCCTCAACCATGTTCCACTTTCTGCTTCAGCCTTCACCTCTTTGTTAATATTCTATACCACAAGAACACTTCCCATGTATCAAACAGCTTTCTCTTCAGCCTGCAGCTTTGTTATTCTTATTAATTTCTCTCTCTGCTTTCTCTTCCTAGTTTGCCTTTGGTGATTCAACCCTCTGCTATCAGGTTTCACCCAATCACTTAACTGAAACTGTTTTTTTTTTTTTTTAATTAGGATTTGGGTGAAGATTTACAGAGTAAATTCACTTTTCATACAGCAGTTCACATATACTTTGTCTCATGTC
>NW_006921655.1:5206153-5207155 GCF_000298275.1 Orycteropus afer afer
CAAATTCTTCTGCTAGTTGGGGTTTAGTCCAAATCTGCATCCTTTCCTTCAAGGCTCAGGGGTCTAAGATTATCTTCTTTGTCTGTGTTAATTGGTTTCCCTTTTCTTTGTTGAAGAGGGTCTGTGCAATCCTTCTGCCTAGTCCGCCATCTTGCCCCGCCTCCTGAAACTGTTTTCACAAAAGTCACTGATCACCTAATTGTCAAATCCAATGACACCACACAGCTTTGGAGAATTTTGACTACTTATCTTCATTTTGTTCTTCGTTAGCCTTCTTACTCACAGTACTTCCTCCTTGTTCTCTTCCTAACTCCTGAAATGCTGGGAGTGGTATGCTAGTGAATGTCTAACAACCATCTCTCTGGAGAAAAGAAAAGTTCTGATATGTAGTTTTCACTGATTTCCATGGTGTAAATGCACTTCCATGGCCCATTTCAAGCTACCAGAGAACATTGAGAAGGGATATGCACCATTGTCTCCCTTCAACCATTGCAAGCTGTCTCAAGCACATCACTGAGTATTAATCTTTTGTTACTTCATCTCTCAAAAAAGGAGTTATCTGAAGGTGTAGGCTACAAGTTGGAATGAAATATCCTAGTGGTTGTACAAAGAGTCCTTTGGAGTGTCAGAAGAATATATTAGAGATTCTATTTATATTTAATTTTTAGCTTATCGTTTTATCATTCTTGTTTTGTATGGATTTTATTACATGCACACCCATGTAATATTGTATGCTACATATCAGACACTGTTTTAAAAATTTCACCTGTATTAGATTATTGAAATCTCACTACAATCTTATGAGTTAGGTGCTTAGGTTCAGGGAAGTAGATAACTTCATCAAGATCAACTACAATTTAGAAGTAAGTAAATATATTTATGGGACACCCTCAATATATATTTTTTTAATTTTATTTTGATTTGGGTGAAGATTTACAGAGTAAATTCACTTTTCATACAGCAGTTCACATATACTTTGTCTCATGTCATTGACCAAAATTT
>NW_006921655.1:5208360-5233779 GCF_000298275.1 Orycteropus afer afer
ATGTGTTATCATTCCCGTTGTTGCTGTTGTTTTAGTATATGCTGAATATTTGTGCTTGTCCTCTTTTTTATTGTGATGTGAAGGTTTATAATTTTTCTTTGCACCCTCAATATTTTTTAAACTGATGGATGAGTTAAGTGATCAAAAACTTTGGAGTTTGTCGTCTGAAACTTGGCTTGCTTCTCACTCTATTTACTCTGTACAGTTCACCCCACATGCTCTATCACCATTTTTCCCCCCTCTAGCCTGAATCTAGTTTCAGCACTTCAGATTTATATTTCAAAAGCCTCTGGTCACCTCCACTTTGATATGTTGAAGACACAATGAGAAGACGTCAGAATTCATTTGTTGAGTTTTTGCTAGTAAAATTAATTCTAATTATAAACCAAGTTAAATTTCCAGAAAAATGTCAGAAACATGACAGGAAAAAAAAAAGATAAAACTTGATGGAATACATAAATATGAAGAACTGTTTGGTAGGAATCTAAAAAGTTAATTTAAATGCATCTCTGCATTTCAATTTCCTTATTGATAAAGCAGGTTTGGATTCTGTAGGTTCTTTGAAATTTTCTTGTCTTTGATATCAGGTAACACAGTGTTCCTTTGGTATTTTTGGTGTAAAACGATGCTTCTTGCTAACTTACCAATCAATAGAAATTCACTGGTTTGTGGACTCATGTACTTAATAAATGGAATCTCCATTTTCTTAACATGAAATTAACTCCTTTAAAAACAGATATATGTGTCTGTTCCAGAGATGACCTCTGACTTCTGACTTGGAAATGACTCTTAATTTCAAGGTAATAGGTCTCAGATGAGAGATTATTTAAATATTTCTCAGCAAATATCCAGATTGACAGATCTTGGAGACAATTTATGGTAAGCTATTTAAGAAGGAATGCGATATGCCCTTTGCACTTACTATAGGCAGAAGGGAATTCTGAACCTGTAAAACATTTGGCGATTACTGAGCTTTTGACACCAGCAAATCTTAATATATGATTAGTATATTTTTAAAGAGAGAAAGAATTATTCAAATATAAAAGGGCACGAAGAATAAAATATTAAGGGTTTATTTCACAATCACTTTTCATAATCCAATATACAATAATTTTCCCATGATAAGCACTTTTTCTTCCTCCTCTTTACTCTTAGTCTTTCCAAGTTCAAAATAAATGAAATATTCTTCTACAGAACAAAAACATTCATGACTCCAGCAAAGACAATTTTGGGAATAGACAGAAAGAATGAATTCCTTTATTTCTTGATTTCTCCTAATGTATAAGATTTTGAAAAATAGAGTTCTATAGCTCTTTAATTTTTGTTTGGTAGTATACCAAGCAAGGTGAAGGTGGCTATTTTGCATCTACATAATGTTTAAGCCTTGCAGAATTTGAAGTTTTTCATGTAGAAATGAATTTGGCTTTTTCTTCATTGATGTATTTGTACTTTATGAGACAGCTGTTTGAATTCACTTCTTATTCTCTATATGTGAACAGTGCATATGCGTTTTTCCAAAGCTCATTTTTGGACACTGGTTTAGGCAAATCCAAATGGCTGTGGAAGTGAATGATTCCTTTTAGCTTTTGATATGCAGAGAAGGTGAAGTAAATATTTGCTTTTAACAGAATGATATGATCAAGATACCTAAATAGACTGGGCCATCTCTAAACATGCATTTGTAGTTAACAATGCTCCCTGTCCACCTCCTATCAAAGTTACTACTTATTCTGCTTATTTCCAGTTTATCCAAGAGGAAGGGTTGGAGCTGATACAAAGAGTTATGAAAGAGAAATGTAACCACACCTAAGGAAAATCTTAAAATTCCATTGACTGTGCGTGGCACTAGAGCTGTGTGAAAGATTTTTATTTTATTTTATATTTTTAGTGCACAGAAATTTTTGCAAATCTTTTTTTTGAAAGTTTTAGTCATGTGAGGTTGTAGTCCTTGGGTGTTATCAGAAATTCTGATTTGTACTAGTTGGAATTCCCAGAACTAACTAAATAAAAAATGGCTGAAAGGCAGCAGGGAGATTTTGTGCTCAGGTGGTGGATTTCTTAGACATAGGAAGATCAATTTCATAGCTATCTTTTTGTTTGTTTGTATTGTTTTTAAATTAAAGAATAGTACTTTCTCCTTAAAAATAAGAGAGGATTGATGTTTACATAATAAAACACTGAAGCCCAGCTCTCAACCACTAAGTTAACCAGTTTTAACAGTTTCATGTTAAATAAATTAAGCATTTATTTATTTACAAAAATAACATTTATCTAAACTCATCCAACTTGTTTTTAGTCAGTCACTTAAGGATAGATTATTGACTTCTTTCCAGGCCTGCATATATAGATCATACCAGATTTATGTTTATATTGTCTATTTCTCTACAGAAGGATGCATAATTATTTCTAATTTGGGGACATTAACAACTATAATGACTACTCTTCAACATACAGCTAAAGTTTTTGCTATTTCTGAAGGAAATAGGATTATCGAGTCCCTTTAACATTTTATAGATGCTGTCATAAAAGGACCTTACAAAATAATAGGTTATTAGGATTTTACTTTTCTGCACATATCTAAAAAACCTAGACTGGAAGCCAAAACTTAAAAGGAGCAGTTTTAGTCTGAGTTCTCTAGAGAAGCAAAACTAGTGATATATGTATATACAAAGAGAGAGAGAGATTTATCCCAAGGAAATGAATTATGTGGTTGTGGAGGTTGGCAGATCCCAAATACAGCTGTGGAGGCTGGCAAGTTCCAAATCCATGGGCCAGGCATCAGGCTGGAGTTTTTTTTTTTTTTTTTTGACTCAGACGGTTGCAGGGGCTAACAAACCAATAATCAGTAGGTGAGATGACAGGCTTTTTTTTTTTTTTTTTTTGACTCAGACGGTTGCAGGGGCTAACAAACCAATAATCAGTAGGTGAGATGACAGGCTGCTAGCTTAAGTCCCAGAACTAGAGGTCAGAAGATGATGAGCTGGACACAGCATCAAGAGCAAGGGAGAGACTTGCTGGAGCACTGATATATATATATATTGGATGCAGGCCACACTCCTAACACACTCCTAAGGAAACTCCCTTCATATCAGAGTAAGGGTGGGACTTGGGTAAGGGTGTGATTTGAGTCACACTCTCTTATAAGGCTGTGATTCATGATACACCCTACACTAATCTTCCTCATTAACATATAAGAGTTAGAATTTACATCACACAAAATGGAGGATAATTACATCAGATCACAAAAGGGAGGACAACTGCAAAATACTGGGAATCATGGCCTAGCCAAATTGACACATACATTCACTATCACAAGAGCTCATCAAGACCTGGTCTTAACCAGGAGTGTTCATGTTTTTGCTCATTGGGTTTAGCTGCCTGACAATCAACAGCCAATTTTGTGAACCAAGGCAATACATACATGCAAAAGTGAAAACCACAGAATCATTCGTACAAGTTTTTTGGCTTTATGAATATTTTTTAACATTGTTCAAAAGGAAACTGTAATTAATCTTCCTTGAGTAAAGTCATCCTCTTAAGGAAAATAATACATACTTTACAGATTGGGTATGTGATTGCCTGCTGCCATTCCTGATTTACATTAGTGTTCTGCATTTTTATACTCTCTAGAATGCTTTGTGAGTTAATGAATTTGCATTGACACTTCTAAAATCTTACCACACACAATATATGAACTTCCCCAAGGCAAAATGAATCATGGGAAAATTAGTATAGGGTTCAGTGTAAAACAGTATCACTAAGGAAAAAGTTTCTTTTGCTCTAATTTTCAGATTTGGTTACTCCAGATCAACTCAGGAGCACAGAAAACACTACTTAGTTTTTCCTTCCTATGCTTTAAGCCACAATGACTATTTTCACTGCTGCCTTTAGACAAGGAGAGTTGAAAAATCTAAGGGACAGGAGACTTTGTCTAATTCTGATGGCAGGTCTGGTTTTGTCACTGTAGTCTGAGAATCAGAAAGTTTAACTTTCTGGATTAGGTTTTTTGAATAGAACCAAATGCTGTTGATCTATCATGCCCTTCCTAAGAAAACGTGTTCCATTACAATGATATCTTTGCCCTTCTAAATTCTCAAGGATGTAAGCAACACACACTCTTGGGGCCTGTGCACATTCATAGAAATGCTTGGATGAACACAACATCTGTTGTCCATGTCATTTAGTCATTAATCTTAGATTTGTTTGAAAGACTCATTTTCAACACATGCAAAATTAAGACTTGGTTTGTGTAGGGGAGAGTTACAAGCAAATTGTTTCCAGTGCTCCTTTTTACCATTTGGTATCATAGCCCCAAATTATGCACTGGTCAGCTCCCAGGTGGGGCAGTCCAGACCCCAAATTTCATTGCTGTGCTCTAATGTAGAAAATGCATCAAATGGTCTAGAGTAATTCTATCCTGATATGACATAATGATTTTTCTTTTTTAATGTCTCCTGATTCTCCACTTTGAGAGAGAATTGAAACACTTGGTTAATTTATTTCTTTACCACTTTATTTCTACCATACCTCCAAGCAGCAGAAGAAAAATCTCTTGTCTGGACTCTTGTAATAGGTTTGAAACCACTCTCTCTGACTTTATCTGGTTTCTGCAGTTACCTAACACTCTTTATACAGAACTAATTGGTCACGTTACTCCCTTGCTTCTTTCTGTGGCTCCTTTTTGTCCTTAAGATAAAGTTCAATTTTGACATACGTGGCCTACCATGATCTAACTAACTCACGATTCCCCTCCAAGTTTTTCTTTCAAGAAACCCCTTTGCCCAGTAAACTCCAGTCATACCAGATTTCTCTGCATTTCCCAGGACCCTCAAGGGTTGTGACTGGAAGAGGTCTGTATTTGTACCCATTCCAAAGAAAGGTGATCCCACAGAATGTGGAGATTATCAAACAATATCATTATATCACACACAAGTAAAATTTTACTGAAGATAATTCAAAAACAGTTGCAGCAGTATATTGACAGAAAACTTCCAGAGGTGCAGGCTGGATTCAGAAGAGGATGTAGAACAAGGGTTATTATTGCTGATGTCAGATGGATCATGGCTCAAAGCAAAGAATACCAGAAAGATGTTTACTTGTGTTTTATTGACTATGCAAAAGCATTTGATTGTGTAGATCATAACAAATTGTGGATAACACTGAGAAGAATGGGAATTCCAGAACACTGAATTGTACTCATGAGGAACCTGTACATAGACCAGGAGGCTGTCATTCGAACAGAACAAAGGGATACTGCATGGTTTGAAATCAAGAAAGGAGTGCACCAGGGTTGTATCCTTTCACTATACTTATTCAATCTATACACTGAGCAAATAATCCAAGAATCTGGACTATATGAAAAAGAACATGACATCAGGAATGAAGGAAGGCTCATTAACAACCTGTGATATGCTGATGACACACCTTTGCTTGCTGAAAGTGAGGATGACTTGAAGAACTTACTAATGAAGATTGAAGAATACAGTCTGCAGTATGGATTACATCTCAATATAAAGAAAATAAAAATCCTCAAAACTGAACCTTTAAGCAGCATCATGATACATGGAGAAAAGATGGAAGTTGTCAAAGCATTCACACTGCTTCATTCTACAATCGATGCCAATGGAAGCAGCAGTCAGGACATCAGACGAATAGCACTGGGCAAGTTGGCTGCAAGGGCCCTCTTTCAAGTGCTGAGGAGCAGATGTCCCCTTGAAGATTAAGGTGCACCTGACACAAGCCATGATATTTCAATCACCTCATATGCATATGAAAGCTGGACAATGAATAAGGAAGATCGAAGAAGAGTTGATGCTTTTGAGATGTGGTGCTGGTGAAGAATGGTGGAAGTATCATGGGCTGCTAAAAGAACTAACAAATCTGTCTTGGAAGAAATGCAGCCGGAATGCTCCTTGGAAGTGAGAATGGTCAGACTTTATCTCACCTACTTTGGTCATGTTGTCAGAAGGGACCATTCCCTGGAGAAAGATGTTATGCTTGGTACGGTGGAGGGTTGATGGGGGAGGGGAAGGCCCTCAATGACATGGATTGACACAGTGGCTATGGTGATGGGGTCAAATATAGTGGGGATCATGGAGCTGGCGACGGACTGGACAGTGTTTCATTCTGCTGTGCATAGGGTGGCTATGAGTCGGAGGCAACTCGATGGCACATAACAACAATAACAACAACAAACAACAACATTTGTGTTGTTGCCTTTTTCCTTTGTCTTAGTCCAAAAAGAATTTAAAACATTTATTAAAATTGTACACACTCTAAAAGGGTAATAAATAAATAATTGTGAACATCATGACAAAATAAAGGGAACTTGTTGGCATAGTGCCTAAGCCATTTGACTGCTAACCAGAAGGCTGGTTATTCAAACCCACCAGCCACTCCTTGGAAGGAAGACTGAACAATCTACTTCCATAGAGATACTGCCTTGGAAACCCAAGGAGGGGTCGCTATGAGTCGGAATCAACTCCACAGCAGTGAGTTTGTTTTTATACAACCACGTTTAGGACCCTGAGCAGAATTTACTTCTAGCCATAAGGAATGCCCTCAATTATACTTTCAGGAGGAGCAAGGTAGACTAAGCTAGAGATTTTTCAAAGAGCAATTTGGGATTTACTAAAGGTGCTATGAATTAAAAAAAAAAAAAAGAAGAAGATAGGAAGATGGACATAGAATATTTTGAAGGCAAGTGTCCATCAGAGAAATTATATTCATAATGCTAAATTTACTTAAATTTCAAAGTCCATGCAATTTAGAATAACTACACCTTATTGTTACTAGTTAAGGCCTGAAAATCTACATGTATTACCTTTGGATAATAAAAGTACAATCCACACAATGTTTGGGTCCTCAGGGGTCTTTGTGTTAAAAAATTTGAAGCCTTTCCTCCATAGCTTGCCATAAGTATTGCATGAAAGACTAACTAGACATGCATTAATGTAAAGAAATAATTTTTTTTTTCTGTGACTAGGGGAAAAAAATGAAAATTTGATTTGCTTTTATTTGAAATACAATTTTAGTTAGTTATTGTTCCTGTTTATTTGTTCTATTTGCAAGAGATTTAGGAACTAGCAATTTGGAAAGGCCAGGGAAACTGAGAAATAAAGAAATTCTGGAGTTTGAAGACATATGTAAGAACAAAAGCCAAGATATTATTATGAAATACAGACATTATTGCTTTTTTACATGGAAGAAAATAATTGATATTAGTGATAACACTAAATGATAGAATTTATCCTACCATTTAATATGTAATTTTGCTTCAGTCACTGGGAAGAGACTGAACATCTGAATTTAATGTAGAAAAATCTCAGAAAAAAACTTGAAATATGTAAATTCTAGGTGTAACCTTAATCATTTTCTAGACACTAAGCTAAATTTCAGTAAGTTCTAAAACTTTGGCAGTAGTTAAAATTTATCATTATTAGTGAGTATTTGATTTGCATATATACTTATTAAAATACTATTAATGTCATTGATTAGCAGGTAGGAGAAAGATACATATATCATGGGGATATGATAACTGCTTTCAGAAGAGACAATCAACCACATCTATTCTGTTATTGCTGTTAGGGATTGAAGAGAAGTACAAAATATACTTGACACTTTTATAAAAAGCTCTAATTAAATTTAAGGTAAATACCTAGTACTTTAAGAGCCACGTTCCTTTGACTGTCACACCAAATCTGTGTCTTTGTTGAGAGTTAAAAGCTGATGTTTGGATATATATTCCAATTTCAACTTAAAAAGTGAGAATTCTTCCTGTTCATCACAAAATCAGTTTCCATCTTCCAAAAAAAAAGAAAGTGTTTTTCTTTGTTTTGAATTATAGAACTTTTACATTCACTTAACTGAAGGATGGAAAGTGAGGAACATATGATTGATTTATTTCCAATTTATTTAAACACTGTGAGCACAAGAAGAACTTGAATTAGGGATCTTCAAGGAAACTCTGGCCACAAATTTCTTCTTGCTAGAGTCTACTGTAGGAAATGTCAGCTCAAAATTCTACTGAAGAATTTTGTGGGCAAAACAGTTATATTCTATGTTATGCCAGCACTAGGTAACTAGGCAAAATGGCCATACCCATCTTAAAATGTATAAGATTGGGTTACATAGTTCACTAATTTTCCCTATTACAAAGAATTTTGTTGTATGAGTAAGATGCAATATTTATACATTTTCCTTTTGATGGACATTTGGGATGTTTTCATTTTTCTTGCTGTTATATAGAATGACTATAAATATCTTTGCTTACGTCACTGAGTATGTGCATAAGAACTTTCCTAGGGTATGAACATTGGAAGATGTTAATGTTTAAACTGTGTCCTCTAAAAAGAAATGTGGAAGTCCTAATTTCTCTCCCTATGAATATGACCTTGTTTGGAAATAGGGTTTTTATTTTGTTTTGCTGAGGTCATACCAGACTAGGTTGGGTCCTAAACTTAATCACTTCTGAGTGGCATCTTATAAAAGGAACAGAATAGATATAGACACATATACACAGAGGGAAGACAGATGCCATGTAAAGTCCCATCTATAAGCAAAGAAATGCCAAAGATTGCTGGCAGACACCAGAAGCAAGGCCATTGACTCACAGAAGGAATCCACATGGCCAAGACCTTGATTTAACCTCCAGAACTATAAGAAAAATTGTTTTTCTTTGAAGCCACCTACATTGGTGTAGGTTATGGCAGCACTAGCTAACTAAGATAAATGGATATACCCCTTGCAAGATTTACAAGATTATGAAACATTTTCAATAGTAGTTGAGTGAATTTCCACCCCCATCAGTATGTATACCAAAATTTGGTATTGTCTGATTATTGAATTTTTGTCAATCTGGTGGCTGTGAAATTATAACTTAACTTTTCATTGACCTGATGTGTAAAAAGCTGTATATTTTTGTATGTTTATGATCTATTGATTTCTACTTATGTGAAATGTATGATCTTTTCTTTTTTGCCCAAATTCCTGTTTGTCTTTTTCTCATTCATTTGTAGGAATATTTTATACATTTTAAAAACGAATGGATTGCTGGTTATATGAGTTGTAATTTCACTTTTTCTGCATGGTTTTCCAGTTGCCCCAGAAAATTTATTTCACAGGCCAGGCTTCCCTCACAGATCTGCAATACCAGCTCTATTATATACACCTACTCCTCATTTATCAATGTGTTTAGGTTCCAAAGACTAGGTCATTATGTGAACTGGCATTATGAGAAGGTCAGGGACCATGCTTTGTCTTTGGTAGCAGTCCCCCGCCCCCCAATTCACTGCCTATCAAACATCCCCAGTGAATCTCAGGTTGTGTGTGGCTTGGCGGGTCTTCCTTCCCCACCGTGCCTTCCACCGCAGAAGAGCCAGTGGGGGTGGTAGTGGTGGTGGTGGTCAGGTATTGTCTGTTACTCACTGCCACCTGTCCTGGGTGGGAACCCTGTTTATTCTCTGTCCACCCCAGCCTGGCAGCCTTGCATGACCCCATCTTTCTCCCCAACTTACAGCTTCTCCACACTGACTTCTAGACACCTTCAGTCCCTTGCCTGGATTCCCATGCCTACCCGTGACATTGTGTCATTCTGTCATTGCCTGTATCCTCCATGGTTGGACTGAGATGTTGTGATAGAGAGGAGAAGGTATCCCACAGAGGACTGGACACTGTCCCTTGTGCAGCCTGGTTGTTGCCTGGGCCTCCAGTACATCATTCAAGGTGGCTGGTGGAGAGCACTCTGGGCCTGGTAGTGGCCCTGTGTGGAGCCCAGACCATTGGAGGTGAAGCCTGAGAATTTTTTCAAAGTTTTAAATGGGAAATGTCACATAACAAGCTAGTCAGTAAGTGAGGAGCAGGTGCATTAAGTTTCTATATTCAAGTGTGCCTTTCTTTGGGCACCCTATTCTGTTTCATCAGTTCATTTGTCTTTCTAGGGGACATTTCTATACTATATTAATTATTATAGCTGTGTAAATCTTATGGGACTAGAGTATTTTACATAACAAACAAATATGATAATTCAATGATTTAAAGCAACAAAAAGTATATTTTTCTTATGAAAAATCAGTTACCAAGTTTGGACAACTGCCCAGAGCAATTGTTCTTGATGGAATGGCTCAACATACCTTCATAGCACCAATGCTTCCACAATCACTATGGCAGAATAGAGCTCTGGAGTGTGTCAAGTGGCAATTAAATACTTCTGCACAGAAGTGTCACACATCACCTCTAGTAACCTTTCATTAGTGAAAGCAAGTTTTATAGTTGACCGTAACAAAGAGGCATAGTAATTTTTAATAATTGATTTTCTAACATTAAAACAATCATGCATTACTGGGATAAAGTCAAACGTTGTAATGTATTATCTTTTCTATAGCTGCTATTTTGTTCAGTGTGTTTGCATCCTTGTCATAAGTAAGAATGGTTTATAATTTTCTTTTTATAATTTTCATACTATCCTTATGTGATTTTCATGTCAAAGATATAACCATCCAAATAAATAATTTGGGAAGTGTACCCTCTTTTTCTCTTTCCTGGAAGAGCTAGTGTAAGATTAAAATTATTTGGTTCTTGAATATTTTTTAGCACATTCGTGTAAAATAATCTAGGTTTAGTGTTTTCTTTTGTGATATGTTAATTTCTTTAATTGGTTCATATGTATATGTTTGTTTACAGTTTCTATTTCTTCTAGAGTCAGTTTTTAAAGTACATATTTGTAGGCATTTGTTTATGTTGTTTAATTTTTCAAGTTTAATGGCATAAATTTGTAATCTATTTTGTAATTAATACTGTTAAATGATTATGTTTTCTGTTTTATTCCTGTTACTGATGATCTGTGTTTTTTCCTTCTTAATCTCTCTTGCCAGAGATTGGTCAACTCTATTAGACTTCTCAAAGAGCCAGTATTTAGAGTCTTTTATCCTTTTTATCATATATTTACTTTTCATTTTTTTAGTTTATGTTGTTCAAATATTTTAAATTATTAGGTACATATATGTCTCAAATTGTAGTGTCTTCTTGGTAAACAGACCCTTCTATCATTACATAGTGACTTTGTTTATTATTGATAATGTTTCACCTTTAATTCTATTTCAGATAATGATGTAGGTTTGCAAGTCCCATTTGGTTAATATTTCTTTTGGGTATTGATTTCTCTCCTTTACATTTCAGTATTTCTGTATCACTGTGTTTTAATCGTAACTGATAAATATTTTTTTAAAACTAGTCTGACAATCTGCTCTTTAATTGAGGAACATACTCACTGCCATCGAGTCAATTCCAACTCACAGCAACCCTATAGGACAGAGTAGAACTGCCTCTTAATGTTACCAAGGCTGTATATCTTTACAGAAACCGATTGCCTTATCTTTCTCCAACAGAGTGGCTAGTGGGTTTGGACCACCAACCTTTTCGTTAGCAAGCTAATGATTTATTTAACCATAGAGCCACCAGAGCATCCTCTGAGGAACATAGTGCACTTTCATTTTCTGTAATTCATTTTACCTTCTTGTTTTGTATTTTCCCCACTTTTTCTGCATTCCTTTTATTGTTTGTTTACTTTCATGAATTCTTTTGGATTAAATATTATTTCCTATATTTGTTTTTGCATTTCTGCTAGTTTAGATGTTATGTATTTTATTTATAGTATTTTAATAATTATTCTGGAAATTATATCAGATGTATTTGGTGTAATTTAAAGTTAAATAATATTTTTGTCCTGCTCTCAAACAGTAGAAGCAGTCTAGAAAATTTATCTGTAATTACCCTCCCTGCCTTATATGTTACTTTTTTTGTTTGTTTGTTGTTTGTATTTCTTTTTATTAAGAACCCACATTGGGAGCTGTGGTAGCATAGTGCCTAAGGCATTTGACTGCTAACCAGAAGGCTGCCGTTTCACACCTACCAGCAACTCCTTGGAAGGAAGACTGGGCAATCTAATTCTGTAGTGATACTGCCTCAGAAACTCAAGGAGAGTTCGCTATGAATCGGAACTAACTCCATGGCAGTGAGTTTGTTTTGGGAGCTCTGGTGGCATAGTGCCTAAGGCATTTGACTGCTAACCAGAAGGCTAGTGGTTCAAACCCACCAGCCACTCCTCAGAAGGAAGATGGGGCAATCTACTTTCGTAGAGATACTTCCTTGGAAACCCAAGAAGGGGTTGCTATAAGTTGGATCCAACTCAGCAGCAGTGAGTTTTTTATGTGTGTGTGTGTGTGTTAGTTATACATTATTGTTATTTTATAAAGTTCACTCTTGAAAGTATTTAGTGACATGTTTGCAATTTTCTTTGCTAAAATTTCTTCCTGAAATTTTCTTTGCTAACATTTCTTCCTGCATTCCATACCATTCTTCTGAGATCCTAGTGTTTCTTCCTGAAGGACAACTTTTATAATCTCTTTATTGAAAAGATATTTGTGATAAACTCTTACTTTTTTCTTGAAATAAATTTTTCCATTTTACATTTATCTTTCATAGGTGTTTTGACTGCATATAGAACTCTGAATTGTTAGTATTTTTTTCTCTAAGATCTTTGAAGAATTTTTCCAGTACATTTTGTTAATTCCTCCTTTTTTTTTTTTTTTTTTAATTTGAGAAGTCAGCTACCAGTCTTATAATTTTGTCATTTGTTTATTTATTGGTAATCTTTGTATTCTCTCTGGTGGCTTTAGGATTTTCTCTTTGTCTTTGGTCTTGAAATTTCAAAATAATTAGTCTAGGTATGGATTTCTTTAAATTTTTGTGATTTACTGTACTACCTCAAACTGAAAATTCATGTCATTCATTAGTTTTGTCATTCATTAGTTTCATCATGACATTCTCAATGAATCTTTATAACAAACTATTTGAGAATGACATATATTAACATTGGAAACTGTATTCCATTTAAAATAGGGTTAACTTACTAATGAATGCAGATACATAAATCATAAATACTCTATGTCATGGTTCCTTGTTAACCACTAATTTTACTTTCTTAAGAATCAGTGAAATTCTTAGCTGAGTGGATATAAAGAAAATGTCCATTTGGTATTACTTCTGCTTTGTTGTCCTGAATTATTTCGCTGTATGTGATTTTATTTTTTCTTATGTTATTCTTTAAAATGGTAATTCTTTTAATCATGGTTTTAATATTAATTAAGATATTTCTCAATATTTCAGCTGTTTTTTCAAAGTTCAGACTGTATTAATTATCGAGTTTCAATTGACAACATTTCTAAAATTTGCTTCCTTCCAATGTATTTGTTGTTGTTTGGTGTCATAGAGTTGATTTTGACTCATAGTGACCTTATGTCAATAGAATGAAACATTACCTGGTTCTGTACCACCCTCACAGTCATTGTATTATTGTAGCCATGTGTCAATCTATGTCATTGAGTGTTTTCCTCTTTTTCTATTTTACCAAGCATGATGTTCTTCTTCAGGGACTGGTCCCTTTTTATAACATGTCCAAAGCATGTGAGACAAAGTCTTACTATTGCTGCTTCCAAGGAACATTCTGGGAACATTCTAAGGAAATCTTCCAGGACAGATTTATTTATTTATTTTTTAATTTTATTTTGATTTGGGTGAAGACTTACAGAGTAAATTCACTTTTCATACAGCAGTTCACATATACTTTGTCTCATGTCATTGACCAAAATTTACAATGCAACAGCTCCCCTCCCACTTCCTCCCCATAGTTACCTCTTCCCAGTGTCCAGGACAGATTTATTATTCGTCTGTTAGTCTATGGTATATTCAGTACTTTTTGCCAACACAATAATTCAAAGGCATCAATTCTACTATGGTTTTCCTTGTTCAGTGTCCAGCCTTCACATGCCTAAGTAAAAATATGGTTTGGCCAGGCGCACTGTAGTCCTTAAAGTGACGTCTTTGCTTTTTAACACTTTAGAGAGGTCTTTTGCAGCAAATTTGCCCAATGCAATAAGTCATTTTATTTCTTGACTGCTGCTTCCCTGGACATTGATTGTGGATCCAAGCAAACTGAAATTTGAGTATTTTCTCTGTTTATTATGATGTTGCTTATCTGTAGAGTTGTGAGAATTTTTGTTTTCATTATGTTGAGATGTAATCCATATTGAAGGCTGCAGTCTTTGATCTTCTTCAGTAAGTGCTTCAAGTCCTTTTCACTTTCAGCAAGTAATGTGTCATCTGCATATCATAGGTTGTTAATGAGTCTTCCTCCAATCCTACAATGCTTCTAATACGTTTTTTCCTTACAGTATATTCTGTGAAATGCCTAGTACAAATTTCCTATTGCCCAAGGAATGGTTTCTTTCTGTATTTGTAAATTTCTTGAACTCTGTTCTGTGTCTCTGATCTAGTGCTCAATCCTCTGTGTCTGGTGTCTTTCTTTGATGATCTGTAGTATCCCATTCTTCTTTGTGATTGGAAAACCAATGTACAGAGTGAATCTGTTGCTGAAAAGACATTTCCTAAACTAAAATATAAACTCATAAGTAAGAGGCACGTGTGACTCAGAGACATAAACACATACAAGAAGGAAGAAGGCCATGCCTAGATGGAGACAGAGCTTGGAATGGTATAGGCACAAGCCAAGAAATGCCTAGGACTGGCTTGGAGTGATTTATCCATAAACCAAGGTACACCAAGGCAACTACCAGAAGCTAGAAGAAGGGAATGGAACAGTTCTCCCTCAGAGTCTTCAGAAGAAGCAAATCTGCCAGTTCCTTGATTTGATGTGTGGCCTTCAGAATCTGGAGAAAATAAAATCTTTCTTTCTTAAGAAAAACAAAAAAACAAAAATCCTTTATGATACTTCCTGTTTAATGCCATTAAACATCTTCCTTCCCCACAGGCATATGAAATTTTATTGTTTCATTTCAAAGCCACCAGCATACAAGCTACATAAGACCTTTGGTGCAGGTGTTTTGCCAGTTCTTTGATTAAGTGAGTGAAGTTATTTTGGAGAGGATCCTTTGCAATTCAAAGTCCCTTCCAGGGACTTTGAATTTTAAAGAAAGTAGCTTTAAAGGAAAGTCGCCCCCAATATTTCTTTCTGCCTATACTGTTATATCTCGTTCTTCATGCATTGGTTCAGACCATCCTAGATTTGAGGGCAGTTTCAAAGACATATGTGGATGTAAGCATGGCAATAACTTCCCTATCATTGTGTATGCAGAGGAAACGAACTGAGCAGACCTCTTGTCTTGAGAAATGTGGAAGCCAGATATATAAGATGAAGTCACTAGAGTAGATCTTGGTCAAGCAGTGATTTCTCTGTGTCAGAGTGTCAAATGTAAGAGACTGACATGGACCTCAAATCTAGGGGAAAATGACTAATAGATTCTAATGCTAGTTCTAATATTGGCTTGCTATGGATTTAAGGAGCAGAAATGGCATTAATAAAAAGTTAATAGGTCAATAACTATAGGACAAATAAGTAACTGCAGAGCTATAAAGCTACTGATTATTATTTTTCTAATTTTCATAAGATGTTTGCTTATAATGACTATGATTTATGAAAATAGTATAACCTCCTTAATTCTATTCCTATGGGCAGCTATATGTAAAATAGTGGTCTCCTTTTCCAACCTTTGATTGTCCATTTGTGACTGTATGTGTAGTAACTTTGGGACAATAGTAACATTATTGTTTAAACTCACATCTTTCTCATTCTTCTCATCCCCTTCATTTCCTCATATTCTCCCATTTGATATCTTATTTTTCTCTACCTCCACATTCTTTTCTTTTGTCTCTAATTTTAACCAACCATGAGCATTCGCAGCCATTGAGATGACACTACATTATAAGGTAGAGCCTGATTCATGGACTAGGTGCATTTTGATTTTCTTTCCAAAAATCATAGATAAATGAGGTGTTATCATCAACAAAGAGTATTTTTCAAAAAATAATATTTATTGTATTTTTAGTGAAAGTTTACAGAGTAAGTTAGGTTCCCATTCAACAATTTCTATACAAATTATTCCATGACATTAGTTACATTTTTCACAATATATCAACATTTTCTTTAAATGCATCCTGGCTATTCTATTTCCAGTACTCTAGTTTTCCTGCCCCCTTATCATCTCATCTTTGGTTTAGACTAATTGTTGACCTTTTGATCTCATATAGATAGTTTATTAGTTGAGCACCATGCTTACAGTAATGTCCTTTATTTTGTGTGCCACTATGTTATTTCACTCAAGGGTGATCTCATGGAATTGTTTTGGTTCAAGGTTTGAAGAATATATCAGGGTGATAGTCTCAGGGAGTCCTCTGGTTTCAGTTGGTACAGTGTGTTTAGACTTTTTAATAATCTGAGTTCTGTTCCACTTCTTTCTCTTGTTTTATCAGAGTTCATTGATTGTGGCCCTAATCAGAATGGTTGAGACTTTAGTTTCCTTCTTTGTCTTTTGCTTGTGAGGAGTAGAGACCAATTGTTGTGTCTTAGATGTCTATTTGCAAGCTTTTAAGATCTCAGACACTACTCACTTCATTGGGATGTAGAACCTGAACTTTGTGAACTATATTATGCCAATTGACTGAGTTGTCTTATGAAACTAATGTGCTAAGCCTTCAAATCTAGAAAACCAATATCACACAGTGTTTGGTTATGTCTGAGAAGTATGTGTAATTGTGACGGGCAATCTACCTCCATAGAGATACTGCCTCAGAAACCCAAGGTGGTCATTATGAGTCAGATCTGACTTGACAGCAGTGAGTTTTTTTTTTTTTTTTTAAAGAATATATGTACCTGTATGCACATGTATGTATTCACACATATATTGATACTTCTATCTTTGCACACATATGTATATACCTATACTTACCCAATGGCAGTGAGTTTGGTTTTTGGTTTATTCACATACATATGTAACCATATACTCATTATTTGGACACTGTGGGTGGTATGCCAAATTATATGTCAAACTCTTTAGTTCAATCATCCTTTTCTCTTGAGCACTTCTCAGTGACATTGCTTGCTTTGGTCAGTCTATGCTCACTACACTTACGTTCAGTGCTACTTTTCCCATTACCCAAAATAACAAGCATCTAGGATCTAGTAGATTTTTTTTTTTAAACGTTGATAGAAACAGCTAAAGGCAAGACCACAAGCTAGTGTTCCTTGAATGTTTAGGTGTATTTCTCTTAAAGTTCATATTTGGACGCCACAGTAGATGGAAAGGACACATATAATATAGTTAAAAACTCCATTCTATAGGGCATAAAAATACACGAGGACACTTGAATTGTTTTTAAACAGAATTTCACACATTTTGATCATATCACTTTAATTCTAGGCTGCAAACCTTCTCCTGGCACCAAGAGAGAACACAGGCTGCTCGGGATCTCCTCCAGTCTGTCATGTTACTTTGTTGCTTAAGAGAGACATTTTCAGCTTAGTCATAACAGACCCTTAGTACCAGTTTTTCAGTCCCTATCTCCTTCAATGCACATTTACTTGCTACCGCTACCAACACTGCCTTATCCTACTGAGAAGAGACAAACATGTCAGAGTGGAATAAGGGTGGAATTCACCTCTGTCAAATTTGAAAGCCCTAACATAGTGTTTTCAGATACTCTTTGGACAAGCATCTTAGACTCGGTGATGATGATATTATAAGAGACAGTAATAAAAAGTCAAGTTAGTAGATTCAGTGTATGTTCTCAGAATGCTTGGGACAATGCCTGAGTTATGATTTTTTGTGTTGGGCAAATGTAACTCTACCATTCAACCATTAAAACCCTTTTTAATTAAAAATCTCTTCCAAAGAGGATGTGCTAGGCAGATGATCAGCTGAGTTGCATATTATGATCCTCTCTGGGTATCCCGTTCTGCACATCTCTCTTACATATACAGGATTTGTCTCCGACTTTCTTGGGACTACTGCTGGGTGGAATCTGAGAATGGTTCTGCATTGGTCACTTATTTGTTGCCTCACCTGATGAAGTAATATTTTTCTTTTATGGGGTTTTTAGGGGAAGAGTGAAGTGGAGTAAAATATTAACATGCAGGGCCCTGAGATAGTTTCAGAGAGGATAGTTCAACATAGGTTTTTTAGAGGAGTGGGGTGGGGACAGTAGTGTTTCTGTTTTTTATATTGAGTACTCAGCATCAGTTTTCATTTGAATACCAGGGTAGATTATCTAAAAAATTTTAAAACATTTGACTTAGGGCAATTTGGAAAAGTCCATGCTTTATTTCCCTTAAGCAAAAAATAATAGTATTTACATCCTTACCCCCACAATACACACTGTGCCTTCCCCTACTTTCTTCTCAAATGCCCTCATGTGGAAGAATGAAAAGATCCAATCTACAAAAGGCCTTGAGCTTTGGGAGAAAGACCCTCTGAAAATGCAAGTTGTCATATGGTTGTTTCTTACAGACACATTCAACCACAGATGTCTCCATCTTAACTCAGAGCCCATCAATTGGAAATATTTAAACTTTGGAAAACAGTTGGAGCTATCTGACAACTTCTAAAGAACCATATATCTGTAGATCTTAGTGGGAGACTGAGCAGCAGGATAGTGCATCCAGGAAACGAGATATGTGTTCTTTATGTTCTTTACTGTCCTTATTCCCTTTGCTACCTCATTTTCTCTGATCACTCTGTCCTTCTCACCTGTATTCCCAACCTCTTCCTTACTGATAAGTCACACACCCTCAAAATTTTCATTAAATTAGAAGGAGTAAATTCATCAAGGAAATGACTGAGTAGCAATAGAATATTTCCATCCTTTCAGTATTTCTCCCTCATTTAGAAGTTGGCATGAAAGGTTTGATGTACAGAACAATATCATCTGCTGTAGTGATCTGTAGACTGAAACAGGAGCTCAAAGGCTCCAGCTTTTCTGCCTCACACTGTGCAAGGGGAGGTGGCTGGTGCTGATGTTTCATGGGAGGGTGGGAACAAAGGATGTTAAGAGGACTACACAGGGGCCATGTGAGTCATAACAAGCTTTGTGAAATTGTTTCAACTCCTTTCCTCAACCTTAGCTGTTGTGACAAATGTGTCAAAGCTTTAGACAGAGAATCTGTGATGCTGATGGAGCCTGGGTAGATGTAGAACAGGATTGTGCCTCCAAGTCAAGATACTGAAGCAGGTAGGAGAGTAAAGAAGTCTTTGTAGAAGGATAAGGCTACTGACTAAATTTACTCTTAAAGTTGCTAAGTATTAGTACTTTAAGGAAAACTTGATTTCTGGTCTGGAAAGCCACTTTGCTGCAAGTATTCCACTGCTTTGTAGTTATATTGATGTAATTACAATTCATTGACCTGATATTGAAATATCAACAAAACAAACAAAACACAACAACCAAGTACTCAGAAAAAAATGTATTAACTTCAAAGTGTGTATGTAGCTCACTCCCAGATGTGACGGCAAGGTATTCTTGCCTTCCCTGGACCAGCTGTCATCAATCTGGAGGTTTCATTTAGAATGCCTGTGAACAAGTATGTTTGGGCAAGTTGTGACTTCTCAGCAAGGGAACAAGTCATGCATTAAACCCCACGTGTCTTCCCTCTGGGACGTATATCTGAGGCTGAGCTCAAAGTGAAGATCGCAGAAGTTCCCTGAATGAGTTGCCAATGTTTCTGTAGCCTACTGTACAGAGATTTCAAGTTTGCAAGCCTGTGAATTATTTCACAGCTATCCAGGAGCATAGAGAGAAGTAAATATTGAGCTCTGCAGATGGCACCTTATTTTCTGTTCATTTCCCTTTAGTTCACCAAGGTCAGCCAATTAAAGAGCAATAATAGCCTTTACCAAAGGGACAAAAGGCCACCACATGTCTGTGAACTAAATTGGGAGTTTCGTTGGTTTAGACTTTTAACATATTTCTAAATCATCATCCAGCTTTAAATGGAAGTTAAAGCAAAAATGTGATTCTAATGCAAGTAACTAGTCCTTGGTTGGCTCCAAAGGGATACAGGGCAGTGTTTTTTTTTTTTTTCTTTTTCTTTTTTTTTCTTTTTCTGGATGTGAGAAGTAGCCTTAATACCAGAAAATGAAGTATGAAATCAAAAGAAATGGATTCTTATTTCCTATTTTTGTACTCAGTCTTACAGAAAATCTTATTTGTTAATTGTTGTACTTTAAAAATTGCATTTGTAAAAAGGGGATAAATGACCTTTATGGACCTCCCAAAGCAGCATAAGTTAAGGCAGTTAGTTAATGTCTTTAAAGTCTAAGGTAAGTTCAATGAAGAGGGTTTTCTTTTCATTATTATAAAACCAATCACAGAGTGGGGTCACACCAAATAATTGTTTTCTTTCTCATCTAATGATACATTCTTAAAGCTCTCAGGGAGCCACTTTCATCATAGAGTTAACTGGAATCCTGTTGATTACTCTTTGAAATTGAATGCAAAAAAGATTGCTAATATCCAGTGTGGAAACAGGTATTCTCAGACACTGTGGGTGGGAGTGTAAATGGGAGCAGCCTTTCGGAGGGCAATTTGGCAAACTCAATCAAAATTTAAAGTGCTCAAGCCCCCCTTTAAAAAAAAACAGTTCTGCTTTTGGTTTTCTACCTTAAAGAAAAAAATTCACATGTGCACATCGTAGCATGTGCAGGGATGGTTATTTGAGCATTTTCTTCTTTTTTTTTTTTTTTTTGAGATATTAAACAATTGTTGTTGTTGTTGTTATGTGCCGTCGAGTCAGACTCGACTCATAGCGATCCTCCTTGGGTTTTCGAGGCAGTATCACTATGGAAGTAGATTGCCCCATCTTCCTTCCGAGGAATGGCTGGCGGGTTTGAACCACCAACCTTCTGGTTAGCAGTCAAGTGCCTTAGGCACTATGCTACCAGAGCTCTTAAATGTTTAACAATAAAAGCTTAGAAAAAACTTGATGATTCATCTACACTATGGAATCCTATGCAACTGTTAAAAAAGTTATGAAGATCAGTGTGTACTGATTGATGGCAAGTCTATACTTAACTAACAAAAACAAAAGAACCTCAAGTTCCGGTTTATGTAACAACCTCTCTGTATGAGTGTGTGTATAAACACATTTAGATGCTAACCAAAAGGTTGACAATTTACATCTACCCAGAGGTGCATCAGAAGAGAGGCCTGGTGATCTACTGATGAACAACCAGCCACTGGAGACCCTGAGGGGCACAGTTCTACTCAGATACACATGAGTTTCCATAAGTTGAAATCTATTTGGTGCCAAATGATGTATATAGAGGTAGAGAATGTTTGGACAATGTGGGGATCTATAAACCAAATTGAGAACCTCTGGGAAGGAGAATGGGAGTAGTGGGCAAGGAGGGGGCAACTTTACTGTCTATATTTCCATACCTTTGAATTTTGTTTATACGATTGAAAATTTACTTATATATTTTTATACAAAAATAGTAAGCAGATTGCAGAGACATTTCTCTTTAGTCTAGAAAAGTCTAATCAGCTTTTCTCTGCTCTAGGTTTTTTTCGTAAAAATAAATTGTCAAAAGAATTCTACATGCTATTTCTGTTCTAGGTACCATCAGGATTGATGGAGGAAGATCCAAAATTGTCAGGAGAAAGACAAGACTTGGACATGCTGTCTTTCTTCACTGACCTCAGTGTCTCAATTAGTCTTTTTTCCATTTTGTGGTGTAGATACCAGATGGTGTAAGGATAAGAGAAGCATAGAACCTTATTTTCAAAAGTAAATGACACAGGCCATTTTTCTTTGTTTGCATGGGAATCCTACAGTTAAAAATATAATTCGCAGGACTCCATTTCCCCCTTTTTCTTTCCTAGAAGGACCCTATTTCCTTGTTACATGGTTTGCCTGGGATGGGCCCTACTTCCAGTTTCATAGAAGGGTCCTGATTGGCATAAGCCAATCTCTGTCCTGCCTCCATGATTAGTTTTGGCATAAGCAAACCTAAACAAATCAGATCATGACATTTCCATGGCCACAGTAAATGGTCTCACATGACCATGTGACTAATAAGAAGCAGCCTAGGATTTTATTTGATTGTTGGAGATAAGAATCTTTCTCTCCTCTTTGGAGGTGAATGAGAACTACAAGGGAGAGATGATCATAAGGGAAGTCAGCTAGAAGATGAATCTGACACACCAAGGACAGATATTAGTGAATTGAAGAATGAAACTGCAATCTTGATGCCTGAAACTCACTGTACTTTTTTTGAGTTAAGTGAGACTATATCAAATCCAAACTCACTACTGTCAAGTCAAATCCAACTCCTAGTGATCTTAGAGGACAGAATAGAACTACCCCATAAAATGTCCAAGGTTATAATCTTTATGGAAGGAGACTGCCACATCTTTCTTCTGCAGAGCAGCTAGTAGGTTCAAACTGTTGACATTTCGATGAGCAGCCAAGTGTTTTAACCACTGTATCACCAGGGCTCCTCATGAGAGTATAAACTTTTCTTTAAGTCAATTTTTATTGGGGCTTCCAAGTGGAAACATCCTAACTGAAATACGTAATGTAATATGAAAAAAAAAAAAAAACGCACTGCCATTGAGTGCATCCGACTCATAGTGACCCCACCTTGGGTTTCCAAGGACCTTTGGTAGCGTAGTGCCTAAGGCACTTGACTGCTAACCAGAAGGCTGGCGGTTCAAACCCACCAGCCACTCCTCGAAAGGAAGATGGGGCAATCTACTATCCGTAGTGATACGGCCTCGGAAACCCAAGGAGGGATCGCGATGAGTCGAGTCCAACTAGACAGCACATAACAACAACAACAATCACTACAGAAGTAGATTGCCCAAACATCTTTCTGAGAAGTGGCTGGTGGGCTGGTGGGCCTTCTGGTTAACAGTCAAATACCTTGACTTCAATGTCACAGTGCTGAGATTCAAAGCATCTTGCCACTCACTCATTGGCTGAGTAATTGTGGAAAAAAAAAAAAAAAAAAAAGAATGCTAATACCACTCTCATAATATCGTTGGTGGGAGTTAGTAAAAAAATCCATATAAAATGTTTTCAGTGTGGCTGGCATCTAATAAGTGGTTAGTGAAATATTAGTGCATCAATAGCCAATCCATGTAAGATAGTTGCATTATCAGATAAGTTTGAGGAATCTGCATTAAACTGAATAAACATGATTTCTTACCTGCAGAACTTCTCCACACCGGTGAATTTCCAATACTGAGTTGTATGTATTCTTTCCCAGTGTTATTTTTTTTCTGGAAACTTTAGTTTTTTAAAAATAGGTTGCATGATTAATCAATATTCTGAAGAATCTGTTTCCAGAAATACTGGCTTTGAAAGAAGATTAATTAAAATAGAATTTAGTGCTCCAAATGTCCAAGAGTCTGTTGGCTTGAGTCCTTTACAACCTTATCCTATTTATGCAACCAAGGGATGCAAACTTGTATGTTGTTCCACATCTTCTCTGCCTAAAAGAAGGACTTCTATATAATACTAAATATGGCTTTGAAAGTGTAATTTTTATTTGCAACAAAAGTATCATTAACACTATCATTAATTGAGTGCAGAGTGCTTCCACTGATTCTGTTGCTATTGGATGCCTTTTAGTTGGTTTCAATCCTCTGTACAACAGAAATAAACACTGTCCAATCCTGCACCATCCTCACAATTGCTGCCCTGCTTGGGCCCATTATAGCAGACAGTGTGTCAATTAATCTCCTTGAGGGTTTTCCCTTTTTCACTGCTCTCTCCTTTACCTAGCATGATATCTGTCTCCAGGGACTGGTCCCTCCTGATAACATGACTAAACCTCAAGAGACAAAATATGGCCATTCTTGCTTATAAGAAGCATTCCAGTTGTACTTCTTCCAAGACAGATATGTTCATTTTTCTGGCAGTCCATGGTATATTCAATATTTTCACCAACATGATTCAGATGCATCAATTCTTCTGTTGTCTTTCTTATTCATTATCCAGCTTTCACAAATATATGAGTCTACTGAAAAGACAATGGCTTAGGTCAGGCATACCTTAGTCCTCAAAGTGACATCTTTGCTTTTTGACACTTTAAGGAAGTCTTTTGCAGCAGATTTGCCTAAAGCAACATGTCATTTTGATATTGACTGCTGCTTCCATGAGCATTACTGTGGATCCAAATAAAACAAAATTCCTAACAACTTCAGTCTTTTCTCCTTTTATCATGATGTTGCTTATTGGTCTAGTTGTGAGGATTTTTGTTTTCTTTCTGTTGAAGTACAATCCATATTGAAAGTTACAGTCTTTAATCTTCATCTGCAAGTGCTTCAAAGGTTCTTCACTTTCAGCAAGCAAGGTTGTGTCACTGCTTATCATAGGTTGCTAATGAGCATTCCTCCAATTCTGATGTGGGTTCTTCTTTATATAGTCCAGCTGCTCAGGTTATTTGCTCAGCATACAGTTTAATAAGTGTGGTGAGGATACAGTCCTGAGTCACACCTTTTATACTTTTAAATCATGCAATATTCCCTTGTTCTGTTCAAATGAGCGCCTCTTGGTCTAGATACAGGTTCTCCATGAGCACAATTAAGTGTTCTGGAATTCCCATTCTTTGTAACGTTATTCATATTTTATGATGCACATAGTCGAATACATCTGCATAGTCAATAAAACACAAGTAAACATCAAGTATTCCCTGCTTTCAGCCAAGACCCATCTGACACCAGCAATGGTATCTGTTGTTCCACTTCCTCTTCTGAATCTGGTTTGAATTTCTGGCAGTTCCCTGTTGATGTACTATTGTAACTATTTTTGAATTATTTTCAACAACATTTTACTTGCATGCAATATTAATAATATTGCTCTATAATTTCTGCATTCTTTTGGATCAACTTTCTTGCAATAGGCACATACATGGATCTTTTCCAGTCAGTTGACTAGGTGGCTGCTGTCTCCTAAATTTCTTGTCATAAACAAGTAAGCACTTCCAACATTGCGTATGTTTATTGAAATACCTCAACGGGTATTTCAACAATTCCTGGAGCTTTGTGTTTTACCAGTTTCTTCAGTGCTGCTGGATCTTCCTCCTTCAATATAATGAGTTCTTGATCATATGCTACCTTCTGAAATGCTTGAATGTCAACTAATTCTTTTTGGTATCCATATATTCCTTGCATCTTCTTTTTATGCTTCCTGCATCGTTCTATATTTTGCCTCTTCTTGTTGTCAGGTGCTGTCGAGTCGTCTCTGACTCATAGTGACCCTATGCACAGCAGAACAAAACACTGCCCGGTCCTGTGCCAACCTCATGATCCTTCCTGGACTGAGCTTACCATTGCAGCCACTGTGTCTATCCATCTCATTGTGGGCCTTCACCTTCTTCGCTGACGCTCCACTTTACCAAGCATGATATCCTTCTCCAGGGAATGGTTCCTTCTGACAACATGACCAAAGTAGGTGAGACAAAGTCTGGCTATTCTTGCTTCCAAGGAGCATTCTGGCTGCACTTCTTCGAGGATAGATTGTTAGTACCTTTGGCAGACCATGGTTCTCTTAGATTCTTCTCCAACACC
>NW_006921655.1:5238409-5251380 GCF_000298275.1 Orycteropus afer afer
TCTTGATGTTATCCCACAATTCCTCTGGTTTTCAGTCATTGGTGTTCAGTGAATCAAATCTACTCTTTAGATGGTCTCTAAATTCAGGAGGGATATAATCAAGGTCATATTTTGGCTCTCATGGACTTGTTTTAATTGTCTTCAACTTCACCTTGAACTTGCTTATGAGCAGTTGATGGTCTGTTCCACAATCAGCTCCTGGCCTTGTTTTGGCTGAAGATAATTGAACTTTTCCATTGCCTCTTGCCACAGATGTAGTCAACCTGATTCCTGTGTATTCCATCTGGTGAAGCCCACGTGTATAGCCATCACTTATATTGTTGAAAAAATATATTTGCCATGAATAAATCTTTGATCCTGCAAAATTCTATCATGTGATCTCCAGCATTATTTCTATCACCAAGGCCATATTTCCCAACTGCTGGCAATTGTTTTTTGTCTCCAACTTATGCATTCCAGTCACCAGTGATAATCAACACGTCTTGATTGCATGTTTGGTCAATTTCAGACTGCAGAAGTTGCTAGAAACCTTCAATTTCCCCATCTTTGGCTTTGGTCATTGGTGCATAGATTTGAATAATAGTTGTGTTAACTGGTCTTCCTTGTAGGCCAATAATATCCTTGTATGGATATTATCCTATCACTGACTTCATTGTATTTCAGGACATATCTTGAAACAGTCTTTGTGCCACTGAATACCACACCATTCCTCTTCAATTTGTCTTTCCTGATGTAGTAGATCATATGGTTGTCTGATTCAAAATGGCCACTCGAAATCAGCTCACTAATGCCTAGGATATTGATCTTTATGCGTTCTATTTCATTTTTAACAACTTCCAATTTTCCTAGATTCATAGTTCATACATTCCATGTTCCAATTAAAATAGATGTTTACATTTGTTTCTAGTCATTTTGAGTCATGCCACATCAGCCAATGCAGTTACCAAAATCTTTACTCTATCTGTATCTTTAAGGTTGTCTCTACTCTGAGGAGTCAGCTTTTCCCCAATCAAATACTGAGTGCCTTCCAACCTGATGGGCTCACCCTCTGGCAATATATGGAAATTCTGTTTAAATCTTTTACTTCATCATTTCTTCCATTTGCTTTAGGTACTTTATGTTCAAGCGTAAGTTTCAGAGTCTCTACTGACATCCAATTTGTTTTTTTCTTCCTTTCTTGTCTTTTTAATGACCTTTTACTTTCTTCACATATGATGTCCTTGGTGCCATCCCACAACTCATGTGGTCTTCAGTTATTGGTATTCAATGTATCACATCTTTTCTTCAGATGGTGTCTAAATACAGGTGGAATATACTCAAGGTCATATTTTGGCTCTCATCAACTTGATTTAAAGTTGCATATGAGCTATTGATGGTCTGTTCTTCAGTCAGTCCCTGGCCTTCTTCTAACTGGTGATATTGAGCTTCTCTATTGTCTCTTTCCACAGAGGTACTTGATTTGATTCCTGTGTATTCTGTCTGACAAGGTCCATGTATATAGTCACTGTTTATGTTGTTGTAAAAGTTATTTACAAGGAATAAGTTGTTCATCTCACAAAATTCTATCATGTCTTCTCCTATGACATTACTCTCACCAAGGTCATATTTTCCAGCTACTGATGGTTCCTTTTTGTTTCCAAATTTCACATTCCTATCACCAGTAATTTATCAATGCATCTTGATTGCATGTTTAGTCAATTTCAGACACAGAATTTTATAAAAATCTTCAGTTTCATTATCTTTGGTTTTAATGGTTGCTGCATAACTTTGAATAATGGTAGTATTCACTGAGATTCCTTTTAAGTGTATGGGTATTATCCTATCACTGACAACATTGTACTTCAGGATAGATCCTGAAATGTTCTTTTTGACAATGAATGAGACACGATTCCTCTTCAATTTGATGTTCTTAGCATCATAGCACATGATTGTCTGAATCAAAATGGCCAATACCAGTCCATTTCAACTCACTAATGCTTAGGTACTGATCTTTATTTGTTCCATCTAATTTTTGATCATTTCCAATTTTCCTAGATTCATACTTCATACATTCCATGTTTAATTATTAATGGATGCTTGCAGCTCTGTCTTCTCATTTTGAATTGTGCCATATCTGCAAATGAAGGCCCAGGGAGCTTCACTCCATCCATGTCATTAAGGTGGTCTCTATTTTGAGGAAGCAGCTCTTTCCCAGTTGTCTTTTTAGTGCCTTCCAACTTGAGAGGCTCATCTTTTGGCACTAAATTAGACAGTGTTTCATTGCTGTTCATAAGTTGTTCAATGGCTATTTTTTTCAGAAGTGAACTACCTCTTTTTTCTAGTCTGTCTTAATCTGGAAGCTCTACTGAAACCCATCCACTATGGGTGACCTTGCTGGTATTTGAAATATTGATGACATAGGTTCTAGCATCACAGCAACCCACAAGCCACCAAAGTACAACAAACTGACAGACTAGTGGTGGCCAGTAATACTACCTACCATTTATTGAGTGTTTGCAATGCACTCAGTATCATTCATTATCTCATTTAATCATAACTATCCTATGATAAAGGTATGATTATTAGCTCTCTTTTGCAGATAGGGTAACAAGTTTAGAGAGATTTACTAACTGCCATGATTTTCAGTTGGTTAGAGGCAGAGTCTGAATCTCGAATGATGTCTGTCTGATCTCAAACTTTCCATTGTTAGCTGGTATAAAGAGAGCTTCCATTAGGAAGTATCTCTGAATGCATACCCAGAAGTTTATAATCTGAGAATGGCATCTGAATAAAATCCTAAAACTAATTTGTGCATGGATAGTCAAGTGTATACACAATACTACTAGATTAAGAAAACTGCTTCTTTGTCTTCTTCATCTTATATGGATTCTAAAGCCATCAGTATGAAAACACCATCACCTGAAAAACTGAAAACCCAACAACATGGATTCTTTACCAAGGAGCTTCTCTGTTTCTTGCAGTGATCAGATTGCCTTTCAGCCTTTTTCTGCATAGCTGATAATTCAGAAGCATTCTCTTATACAGTAATTAAAGATGAGTTTTTCAGCCCTGTTGAAAAAACTCCTCAATTTAGCTATGACAGGTTATATTTTATAATGAGGTGAAAGGATATCACTGCTGGACAAAAAAAAAAAAAAAAAAAGAAAGAAAAAAATCCACAGACTATGCTACTCACAAAAGCCTGTCAAATATTATATGCTTCAGTGTAGTGGCTCATTGTGAAAGGAATGCTTCTGTTTGGTTTTAGATTTTCTTGGTCTATCTGTATTCTCAGAACAAACAACTGTGAAGAAATGGTAAAGCTCTGGAAAAAGTCAAACTCTCAGTAACATATTGGACCGTTTTATCCTTGGTACAGAAGCAAACGTTCATAAACAGCCCTGCTAACCATCTTCCCACTGCCCCTTCAGAACAGCCCTAATTAAAGTCAAGATCGTCATCAAGGCGTAGCTGGAGAATGGAAAAATTCACTGTAGCTTTCACACCCTCTCTGTGGGTCTGGGATGTTTATAACAAACAACTTTTCCAGTTGTTTTGGTAGTCTGTCAACCCCTGCCAACCCCTTCTGTTTCCTTGTTTGTGTTTTGCAAAATTATTATAATCGTCATCTTTGCCCTGACCCAAAGGTGACAATGACTTAACTTTATATCCTGTTTAAATTTAGACCAGAATGTCTGTGGAGTTCGTATCATATTTATGGGCTCTCACACAGACAGACACAGACACACACATATTTATTCCAGATTGAAGATGTTGGGCCAAAGCCAGTTTTTAGCTTTGGAGTGGTATCTCAAATGATATAGCTCAGTCCTCAAGGGCTTGCAGCTATTTGCTCTTTGGAAGTGCCTGACAGGTTGGAAGTTGGTTCATTTCCTGTGGTTCCTTTAAATACAGACAGCTGTGTGAAGACGGGAACTTGTCCTCTTCCACACTGTTCCAGTAGGTGTCTCAGAAACTTCCGGAACGGAACTCTGTTGTTGATTCTCCCCTCTCCCCCCATGTTGAGGTTTTTCTTTTTTTTAAAAGTAGGAATATACAAACACACACATACACAGAGAATATTCATACAAAATTTTATTCTTTGACATAAAATGGCCTTATGGGAAGTTCATAGTGTAAATGACAGATAAAGTCAAAAAGGAAGAAGAGACCAGGAGCACCCAGTTTTGTGTTCAGTTCTATGACACTAAGGACTCCAAAGTATAAACAAAACCAAAAAGGGAAATTAAATTTGTCAGCTACAGAATTTTATTTAAAAAATAGTTACAGTTTTAGGAAATATTACAGATTATGTGACATCATACAGCCCTTATTTATCTGCTTTTTCATTACCACAGAGTACATGTTAACCTTGAGAGCACCTTAAAAAACTTTGAGAGATCTAGGTCCTTGATTTCCTATTTACTTTCAATAATAATTCAGGTTTTGTGTCAAAATACTAATAAACATTGCCAGAAAGACAAATTATTTCTGGACTTTGTTTCTTCAGCGGATGATATCACATTAAAACTTGGCAGAAAATGTGTTTGTTAAATATTAACTTCAATAGCTTGAAAGGAAAAATATTGGGAACCAAAATATGTTGGACAAATAACATTATATCTTAGTGCATCTGGGAGAGAATCTAGTCATAAAGTAGGATCTTTATTGATTTATATCCTATTGGGACAATACTATTTCAGTATATTTTGTTTGTTGCACTGTTCTCAGCATCACTGTAATGTTTATTGTATTTTGGTATATATTTAATCTTTATTGCTTTTTTTTAAAGTGTTATATTTATAAGCTTAGGGTCTACAGAGTACCGTCTATCCCAATTTGTAGCAGCGCCATCTAGTGGCAAAATGACAACTTTTCCCCCCTAGATTTAAATGGAGTAATGGTGAAGAGCATGCTGGGAACAGAAGCCATTTTAGGAAGCTCAATGGTTGCATAAGATGGACTAAAACTAAAATTTCGCTTATATGGTAGCTTTCTGTACCTCTATACTTCTTTTTCCCCTCTAAGAAAAAGGGGTTTACAGGAAAAGAATAATTACCCATGATACTTTCTTCAATTTTACTTCTTTACAAAGATTTATAGCATCTTGTATTCATGGACAATAATTTCCTTGTGTCTGTATTCAGTCTCTTCTTTGACTTCTCATCAGGTTGATAAAATTACTGTTTCTACAGTTCTACACCTTATTTGGTTCCCTATGGAGGTTTTTCTAAACCATTCCATATGAGAATCCGATTTTTTAAGATGTTGAAAAGAGGACATACAAGACCTATTTAGTTCCAGTGTCAAACAAATGAAGGGAAATATTCTTCTTATTTGATATTTATCAAGTATTGTGTGCTGTATTTCCTCTTTTTCTGTTCCCAAAGAAATCATATATCCTTCTGGGGAATTAAAATTGATTTTCTTTCTTCAAATTTGCAGGTCCTGGATATTTATGCCAAGTGAATTGCATATTTTTTCTCTGACTTCCTTTGTATTTGCAATTGTGATTGGTGTTCTGCTTTCCAAATGTTGGTTTAGATTCTGATCTCCCACCCAGCTCTTGCTTTTAAGAATGTGTAATTTGAAAATGAAAGAAACTGGTGCCACTGGTTGCATGACCTTGGGTAAGACATTTAACTTCTGGAAGTTTTTGTTTCACATCTATAAAATATTATTTTTAGAGGATGGTTTTGAAGATTAACCACTTAGTACACTGCCTGGCATGTAATAATCACTTAATAAATCTCAGATGTTATTGTCATTGTCTCTTTCTTCCTTCTAGAGACTGACCATTGCTCTTTCTAGCTACAGTCTCAAATGCGGCCTTGCTTTGAATGGGATAGGACCAATTCTAGGAGATCTCTGCTACTAATTTGAACCTCTTGGATTCTGGGGAAGCCTATCAACACAGAATTTACTACATCACTGGGACAGAATGACTTAGGCAGAGGCCATGCCTTTGAGGGGACCTTTCTGCAACATGGTCAGTTTTCATAGCCATTACCATCTCCTCTCTCTCAGTTTATTTTCTTTTAACAATATTCTTTTAAGTTCCCAGTATGCTACAGAGATGAGCTCACTTGGGTAATAGATAGATGGCAAATTCTTCTTTTTCTTTTAACCTGCCTCTATCATCTGATAGTCATGAGAGATTAAAAACTAAGAGAAGTTTCACTCTATTAAGTGAAAATTCCAACAAGTTTAACAACAGAATATTGGTCAGTAACTCCTAATCTTCAAAGCAGGAACTCAAATGGAAATTAGACTTTCACAAAGAAATTACTTTTGAGCATGGGTTTTATAATTAAGCCAGAAATTAGTATGTGGTTCTGTGCTTCAGACTATCTCATTTCTTTAGGTAGTAATAGTTCTATTTGTTTTTTATTATCTGAAGAGAAATACTTTATTTAAAATATCTTAAAAGCAGCAAATTTCATGGCTTTATTAATCCTCACAGAATCTAATACAAACACTCTCACATTATAGATGCCTCATGAACATTTGTTGAAAAAGTAGACCATTGTCCCCAAACAGAACTTCTGGAAAGACCACTTCAGGACATAATGCTTCATATCAATATTTGGTAGACAAGGACCCAAATATTTTGAAGTTCACTCTTGTCTTTTGTGTTATCACTAGCTCTTCCTACCATCTTCTCACCAATTTTCTTAGGAATTCACTACACATTTCATAAGTAGATTTTTCTCTTTTGAAAATAAGTTGCTATTTATTTCTTTACACAGATGAAAAGCATTCTTTAGAAAACCAGACATCTTTGAGAAAGATAACTATTCCCTTATAAATAACAGTTAACCCTGGAATTTATGATTACTTCTCCAGGTACCTCACAACTCCTCTGCCTGGAAAACATCATTACCCCTTGTTACGGATTGAACTGTGTCTCTCAAAAACATATGTTGACGTCCTCATTCCTGTATCTATGAATGTGTCCTTCTTTGGGGATGTTATCAGTTTTCAGATGTTATCAGTTAAATTAAAGATGTTATCAGTTAAATTAAAGAAGTCCATAACAGAGTCTGGTGGGTCCTAAACTTAATCACATTTGAGAGGCTTCTTATAAAATAGGACCGACATGGAAACAGACTCTCACGTGTACAAGGGTTGGACAGCATGTGTGGATCCTCTACAAGCCAAAGAAGGCCAAGAAATGCCCAGGGCTACAGAAGCTGAAAGAGACAAGGAAGAATCCTTCCTTAGAAACTGCAGAGAGAAAAAGCATAGCCCTGTCAATGCCTTGAATTCAGACTTCTACTATCTAGTGCTGTGCGAAGATACATTTCTATTCTTTTAAACTACCCACTTTGTGGCTGAAGTATCCCTTGAATTTCAAAATTCACTTTATGCCACCATGATTTTGCAAAAGACCTACCTTAGTGCCTGTTTTCACTAACTGAAAGAAGTCTAAAGAGGATTTTTGCTTTATGGGATAAGGCAAAGAATAAAACTAGTATTCAGCATTTGTTTTGCAGTGAGCTGTTAAAGAGCCAGTGCACACGGTAAGCAGTCAGAGTGGCACTGCCAAGTTTCTTCCCTGGGAACTACACTTATGTATATTATTTCTACTTTAAATAGGCTGTAGATCATACCATCCCTGATTTTGCTATATATTTTAGGGTTATTTTCAGTTTTATGTGCTTTTTAGTATGATTTGATAGGTTATGTTTTAGGTCCGAGAATACTCAAAAATGTTTCCCACATGGCTTAAAGGTAATGTAATTACTTCTTTGCTTCACACCATTTTGGCTTACAAAAGATTTCATGAGCACATTCTACTTTTGGATAATAGGGGAAACCTGTATTTTATTAGGGAAGATCTAGGAAACTAAGGCACATCGTTTCATAGATAAAACTTGGTCCAGCGCTGCTCATCATAATCTCTTAAGAGGGAGAATTATTTTTCTAACGCCTTGCCAGTAGAAAATGTATAATCTTTCCTACCTAGTTGTCTGCTTGAGTCTAAGATCAATATGTGTTCATTAATATTTTTCTGAACCAGAGGGGAGCTCTGGTGGTGTAGTGACTAAGGCTTCTGACTGCTAACCAGAAGGCTGGAGGTTCAAACTCACCAGCCACTCCTCGGAAGGAAGGTTGGGCAATCTACTTCCATAGTGATACCACCTCGGAAACCCAAGGAGGGGTTGCTATGAGTCGGGTCCAACTCGATAGCACATAACAACAATATTTTTCTCATTCATTCATTCACTTGTTTATTCATTTAGCACTTAAAGACTGTCTCTAATGTTCAAGACCTAAGAGAGTTCTTGTGGGGACCATAAATATGACTTTAACATTGTTCTTCCCATGCTGAGCTCACAATCCTGCAAATTGGAGACAGGCAAACACCTGCTTTGTGCGTACAGTGTGATCTGTGATCTGGAAAAGATACAAGGAAATATTTGGGAATACTGAGAGAGCCACATTTTGTAAGAGTTGTAAAAGGCCAGAGGGGATGAAGATGCCTTTTAATACAGGTCTTGAAGAGTAACCAGGAGTTCACAAAGGTAAGAAATAAAGGAATAATAATAATAATAATTCCAGAGAATGAATCCTGAAAGAATTATTAACCTTTATGCTTAATCTTCTGATACAAAATAGACTTATTATTTTAAAAATTTATTAAATAATTAATTTATACCTAGAACCTGTAGTAAATATAGAATGGTTGATTGGGTTTACCTAAAGATGATAGTTATGTTAGAAAAAGAATTATTAGATCAACTTTGCTCATACTTACAGCTGAATATTCAGAATAATTCAGGTTCACTTCCTCTTCCATTTAACATGAGCACCTTGGGTGGGCTTCCCCTTGCAGAAACAGTGAAAGCAAGGAAAGATGCTTCAATTGCCAACAGTCAAGTTAGAAGTCATTAGGAGATAGAAGTTTACCTTTTTCAAGTATGAAGGCTTGCTTACATACAGAGATGGTGCTAAGTAGATTACACCATGCTTTTTGTTTTGGGGCCTAATCATATATTTCTGTTTCTTTAATTCACTCATTCCATAAATAATCTACTTAGTGTCTATTATGTGTGAGGTACTGTGCTAGAGATTTAGCAGTGAATAGGAGAAAACATCTATCCTCAAAGAACTTACACTCAAGTAGATTTAAGTGGAAGGATCCAGGGAAAGAGTATAATTCATAGAACATGAGAAAAATATATAAGATATATTATAACACATAGAGTAATTAAGTAATTTAGGCTAATGTCAAGTATTATGATGAAAAAATAAAGTAGGGAAAGGTCCAGAGTGTTGGAGCGTGTGTTAGGAGATACCAAGACCATGCTTGGGGTCAATGATTTGCTAGAGCAATGCACAGAATTCAGAATTCTTATATTCATGGTTGTTGCTTTTTATGGTGAAAGGATACAGATTCAGATTAAAATAAGCAAAAGAAAAAGTCACAAAGGCTGGAGTCCAGGAGAAACCAGGTACAAGCTTCCAGTTGTCCTCTCACAGTGGAAATGTATGGACTGTTTAGTTCTTCCAGCAACAAAGTGTTTCCAACCAGGGACGCTCACTTGAGCCTTGATGTCAAGGCTTTTTGTTGGGGGTCAATCAGTAGTTAGAGATCACATGACTGTCCTTAGCTGCTCCATCTCCATCTCCTCAGAACTCAGCCCCAGGCATATGAAAAAAAGTCAACTACTTGGCATTACTCAAAGTCTCCGGTTATAGAGACACTCTTATCAGGTAGTAAGTATACTCCAAAGGTTCAGAGGCTGTCTCCCAAGAGCTGAGCAATAGTCAGGCCTGAAGACACTGGTAATGTGCAGAGTTTGAGCAACCCAGTCCTGCTGAATTAACTGTTCACTGCTTCGGGCAGAGGCAGAAGGTTTTCCAATTAGAAGGAGTTTTTTCTCCTAATTGCTCCATTAAGAGTAATGCAGTTTACTTTCCTAGTCACTAGTTCTTCGTGTGTGAATCTGCTTGTCTCTTATTTCCAGATACTAACAAGCACCATTGTGTGTGTGTGGTACATTCCAGGAGAAAGTACCAGAATCTCTAATTTCCTTTTTGCAGAGTGGTGATGAATTGTACCCATTATAGTAAATTAATGCCTGTATATCAGTGAGCTTATTTTTTGGGAACAATGATTTTATCTACCACACACGGACTGAGCCATATATCCTGACTCATTCTCTCTCTATCTCTCTATATATTATACTTTATACTAGACAACACTGAAAAGTATAAAGCTCTTCTTTTCTCTTTTCCTTGTTCTTCACAGTGGTATCTGTTGACCTATATTTAATTTCAAATAGTGTATATGTGCTAGAGATGGCAGGACTGGGAGGAGGGATGATAAGGACATATAGGAGAGAGTTTTACCACTAATAACTAATTCGGTACCAGCAGGCCTTTAAAAACAAAAACAAAAAAACCTTCACCCAGAAAAGTAAAGTGCATGTTACTGCATAATATACTATTTGTGTATTCTTAGAAAGCAAATATGTACTCAGTACATCCTCTCTTTTAAGATCATTATACTCTATGAATATTTTACATTTTCCTGAAAACACTACCATTCTCATCTCTTGGAAAGCATGAAAAATGGAAGGGAAGTATGGAGGGAAATCTTTTCCTTCTGTACCTCTCCTTGAGTGACTTGGTTCAGGAACATTTCATAAGCACGTTATTCATTGCTGTCCACTCAGCACCCTGTTTGCTTGTTTTAACTCTGATACCTTCCTTATAAACAGAAAGTTTTATATGTGGAAAAAATCTGTATCTTGTCCAAGACACTTAATATGCATTACTTAATATTGAAACAAGAGGCTTGCTCTATATGTAAACACAGAAAACAAAACAAAACAAAACAAACTGGACTTAGTTAATAAAGAAAGGCCTACAAAATAGCTTCACTTCATTTAGACCTAACCACTAATGCTTTTTGAACATTTTGACTTTCAATATGTAGCTATGTTAAGTGGAATAGTTTTTATTTATTCCACAAAGTTTTTGTTGGGATTTATGATCTATCAATATCAAGGCCTTATTTACCTACTAAAAGTTTTTAGCCCCATTTCCTGCACTATCAGTTTGTATAAGGTCTTTTCATGTGCTTGTCAACCCGCACATTCATCTCCTATGGTCTTCTCTAAACTATTCTCCACGTTGGTCATTCTAGACATTCCCTTTCCCTATCAAAGAATCACTGATTATGCTCCAACCCTCCTCAGTCTCAGCTGATTACCAACATTCCTACTTATAAAATCAAGCCCAGTCCAGTTGCTACTTTACTTTCACTTTCATTTGGACATTACTTCATCATTTTTCCAACAGCCTTTAGTATCTTCAATTTTTCCCTCTCCACTGGCCCCATCCTTTCACACTTATGTTGCCTCCTACTCTAAAACCTATATCACTCAACAGCCTAGCAGTCACCACTGTAGCTCATGCCTTTATTTTCCTGGTTTGTTCCCCTGCCTCATCGTTGTTGTTGTTATGTGCCGTCGAGTCGAACCCGGGTCACAGCAACCCTTCCTTGGGTTTCCGAGGCAGTATCACTATGGAAGTAGGTTGCCCAACCTTCCTTCCGAGGAGTGGCTGGTGGGTTTGAACCACCAGCCTTCTGGTTAGCAGTCAAGTGCCTTACGCATTATGCTACCAAAGACTAATTAATATTTTATATATTCTCTCAGTGTTTTATTCTCAAAAACCATTAATGAGCCACCAGTGCTTATTAATAAAGTCTAACCCCCTTTGGGAGCTCTGATAGTGTAGTGCCTAAGGCATTTGACTGCTAACCAGAAGGCTGGAGGTTCATATCCCCCTGCCACTCCTTGGAAGGAGGACTGGGCATTTTACTTCTTTGGAGACACCACCTCAGAAACCTAAGGAGGGGTTGTTATGAGTCAAAATTGACTCTATGACAGTGAGTTTGGTTTGTTTTTTTGAAATCCCTTAGCTTTATGCTTCTCTGCCAATCCTCCCCCCAATCTGGTTGTCTGCTAACGTTCCTGGCTTCTTCTCCCACTACTGGCCTTTATAGAAGCTTTGGTGATGCCATGGTTAAGCACTTGGGTGCTAACCAAAGCAAGAGCCTTGTTGGCCCAATGAATAAGTGCTTGGCTGCTAATCAAAGAGTCAGCAGTTCAAATCCACCAGCTCCCATGAGAGAAAGATGTGGCAGTCTGCTCCTGTAAAGATTTACAACCTTGGAAACATTATGGGACAGTTCTACTTTGTTGTATAGGATTACTATGAATCGGATCTGACTCATAGCAACCCTTCCTTGGGTTTTCAAAGCAATATCTCTCTGGAAGTAGATTGCCCAATCTTCCTTCAGAGGCGTGGCTGGTGGGTTTGAACTGCCAGCCTTCTAGTTAACAGTCAAATGCCTTAGGCACTATGTTACCAGAGCTCTTGATGGCAGTAGGTAGGAATGAGCTAATCGAACAGTTGGCAGTTCAAACCTACACAGCAATTCTGCAAGAGAAGGGTTTGTTGATCTGCTTCTATAAAGATTGTTGCTTAGAAAATCCTACGGAATGGTTCTTCCCTTTCACATGAGATCTCTGTGTTGAAATTGATTTGATGGCACGTAACAACAATTCACTTTCATATTCTCTATCTTTGGTTTGGACTGCATATGATGCTTCCTAAACTTCTTGACTTGAATAACCATTCTCAGCCTGGATGATTTTCTCTCTTTCAAGTTTGCCACTTTTCCCCACCCATAATCAACTACATCCTACTAAGGTCCAGTTCCAATTTAACTTCTTCCTAAAAGTTCTCTTTAGCTAGACATGCTCTCTTTCTGAACTACTACAGAAGTTTTTTTATAAGGAGCCCTGGTGACATACATGATTAAGCACTCTGCTGCTAACTGAAAGGTTGGTGATTTGAACCCACCTAGCATCTCTGGTAGTGTAGTACCTAAGGCACTTGACTGCTAACCAGAAGGCTGGCGGTTCAAACCCACCAGCCACTCCTCGGAAGGAAGGTTGGGCAATCTACTT
>NW_006921655.1:5251665-5261523 GCF_000298275.1 Orycteropus afer afer
AGAAGGAAGACCTGAAGATCAACTCCATAAAGATTAGAGCCAAGAAAACTCTATGGATCAGTTCTACTCTGTCAGCAACACCTAACAACAACAATACAGTACTTCCCACCTCTATTACAGTACTTATCCTATTTTATTTTTAGTGTCTTAAAAGTCACTGGGTGGCACAAACAGTTAATGTTATGGGCTGCTAACCAATTGGTTGTTTGGGTCCACCCCAAGTCATCTCAGAAGAAAGGCCTAGCAATTTGCTTTGAAAAAAATCAGCCATTGAAAACCCTCTGGAGAACAATTCTACTCTGACATGCATGAGGTTACCTTGAGTCAGAATTGACTTGAAGGCAACTGGTTTAACTGATATCATTGTTTATGAATAGATTTCATCTCTTTTGAGCTTTTTAGGGTAGAGTTTATATTTGCTTCTTTGTTATGTGTTCTATAAAATTCCAAACTTATTGCCATTGAGTTAATTCCAACTCATAGAAACCTCCATAGGGTTTCCAAGGTTGTAAATCTTTGTGGAAGTGGACTGCTTCATCTTTTTTCCACAAAGTGGCTGATGGGTTCAAACCACCGAACTTTTGGTTAGCAGCTGAATGCCTTAACACTGTGCCACCAGAGCTCCTGTGTATTCCATAGAGCCTATTGTTAGCACAATATCAGAAAAACGTTCATGGTGTGTTTATTGAATGAGTGAATCTGTAAATGAATATTTCCAGAAGAAAGAACTACTGATGGAAACATATCTCATATCCTAACTATCTATGTTTGAATAAATTAAAATAATTACCCTCAGAGCATCAATTCTTTTAGATATTTTGTAATTGCTCTTATCATGTAGAGCATATCAAGGTAATTGGACACAATGTGTTTACAAGCTGTAAGATATATTACTGGCCCAGATTGAAATTGTTTCCATCTAGACTAGTAATACTGCTTTCTAATGACCTCTGCATCTAGCAGCAGAAGTCATTAGGGTATTTATCGAAAATAGAAATCAGATGGAAAAGCAATCACATTGTTTCCCCTCTCTGCACTTTCACCTAAATGCAGAAAATATTTAGTGTCTTCAAAACATTTACTCTTCTAAGATTTTTTCAACAAAACCACAAACTTAAAGTACAGACACACTGCATGCCTTTTGTGTATTCTGACCTATAAAATCACACACTCCTGAAGTTATTTTGAAACTCAGAAATAGAAATGAGAACATCAGAATGCAACATTGTCAACACATCCAAAAATTTTGTAGGTTTGAGCTTTCAGAAAGGGACTTATTATTTTCATTCCTTCTGCTGAAATTCCCATTTATATGGTGCTGCTTTCCCCAAGGAACCCCAATGAGCTTCACCCATTTTCCCACCACTGAAACAGAGAGGCACCCCTAGGCTGGAGAGTAGCTCCCATTTAATAGTGCATAACAACAGAACCTGGGCTGTCAAGCTCTGACAGCTTGAATGAGGGAAGATTTCAAACAATTATGAGTGGGATTTTAAATGCCTCACCTGAAATACATTGCAGAACCCTTATCACAAAACAGAGGTACTTTGGAAACTGCCTGGAAATTCATCCAAGAGGAATTTAAGAGAAACTTGGCAGGTGCTCATGAAACAACAGTTGAGAATAAGAAATGAAACTCTGTACTGAAGGGATTTAGGGAGGTTGAACATAATTATTGATGTAAGAATGGGGCCAGGACCCAGGAGATATAATCCTTGCCCCTTGTTATAAAACCTTAGGAACTGAAAATGCCTAAACTCTTCATTGTTATTGTGTGTTTTGTCTCAAGCCAAGTTCTTTTAAAACAGTTATTGTCTTGTCTCATGAAACCCACTTATGATTGGACAGAAAAGGACATTATTGCTATTAATACATCATTCTTCAAACACAACTATTCATTCTTAAAGGAACCCTGATTTTTTTTTTTAAAAAGAAAAGTCCATAATCAGTGCTAGTAGGTCTGTTTTATTGATAAAGACTTTAAGTGAATAAATGAGTAAATACAAATCCTGTTGTAGTCAAAGTTCAAGGTGAGATTGTTGTTGACAAACCTTGTCCCATGTGAGTGTGTTCTAACGACTTGCCAGCTTTACTCCTATAAAACCAAAACCAAACTCACTGCTGTCGAGAGCAATCTGACTCATAGTGACTCCTCCTTTCCGAGGCAGTATCTCTACAGAAGTAGATTGCCCAACCTTCCTTCCCAGGGGTGGCTGGTGGGTTTGAACTGCCAGCCTTCTGGTTAGCAGTCAAATGCCTTAGGCACTATTGCCATGTTGTTGTTGTTGTTATGTGCCGTTGAGTCAGACCCGACTCATAGTGACCCATCCTTGGGTTTCTGAGGCAGTATCACTACGGAAGTAGATTGCCCCATCTTCCTTCCGAGGAGTGGCTGGTAGGTTTGAACCGCCAGCTGTAGAAGCTTATATTTTGACATATCACCTAACAATTTATTTAGACTATCTGATTTTTGGGCCAGTTTAACTATCCATTTGCAAGCACCTTTATTCTTTCTACCTCTAGACTAGTCATTTTAAAGCCATTTGAAATGAAGAATTTAGCAGTGGTCTAAGTAAAGTTCAAGCCATACTAATCATTTGCTTGACTTTGGCTCAATTATTTCAAGTTCCTAAAAGACCAAGGGAAAGAAAAATGGTTTAAATGGTTTGTTAATAGGTTTATGGGGCTTCAGTGCTTTTATTTGAAACCCATGAGGCCAGATATGTTCTAGATGAACACTTTCTGGATTTTAGAAATTGAATATGGTATATTGTTATTATGTTGTTGGGGGCTGTCGAGTTGATTCTGACTTGGCAATTCCATGTGACAAAGTAGAACTGCATTGTGGGACTTCCTAGGCTGTTATCTTTACAGGAGCAGTTTGCCAGGGCTTTCTCCTGCAGAGTTTTGAGTGACTTCAAATTGCTAACCTTTCGGTTGGCAGCTGAATACGTAACTATTGAGCCTTGTATATAGTTTACATTTTATTGCACTTTGCTTTATTACAGTTTGCAGATATTGCATTTTTTCCAAGTGGAAGGTTTGTGGCAGTCCTATGTCAAACAAGTTTATTGTCACCATCTTTTCAACAGCATGTGCTACTTTGTGTCTCTGTGTCATATTTTGGTAATTATCACAATATTTCAAACTTTTTGAAAATGCTAATGCACACTTAATGAACTACAGTATAGTATAAATATAACCTTTATAAGCACTAGAAACCAAAAAATTCTTGTAGATTGCTTTATTGTGATATTTGCTTTATTGAGGTGATATGGAATCCCCAAAATCTCTGAGGTATGCAAATATATGTTATATATTATGCTAACAACTTTGGTGGTGTTTAGGTAGCACCCTTTAATCATTAATACTGCTGCAGTGAAATGCGTGCATATTCACATATGTTCAGATCTGTTTTGCTACCAAATGAGATATAAAACCCTTCAGTGTTCAGAGTTTTCATGTTTCTAAATTGCAAGTAAGGGATTAAGGACAAGTATTTACTCAACCTTCTTAGTTAATTTTCTTAAAACAGAAAATTATACACAACAATAACACTAAAAAATAAGACCTACAGCATTCTTTGTTACTGTCAATTTGTCCCACTGTGGTGGCTTATGTGTTGCTGTGATGTTGGAAGCCATGCTACCAATATTTCAAATACCAGCAGGGTCACCCATGGGGGACAGGCTTCAGTTAAGTTTCCAAACTAAGACAGACAAGAAAAGGGACCTGGGGATCTACTTTCAAAAAAAATTAGCCACTGAAAACTTTATGACTAGCAGTGGAACATTCTCTGTACAGTGCCAGAAGATGAGCCCCTCAGTTGGAAGGTACTGAAAATACGTTTGGGAAAGAACTGCTTCTTCAAAGTAGAGTAGACCTTAATGATCTGAGTGGAGTAAGGCATACAAGACCTTCATTTGCTGATGTAGCAGGACTCAAAGTGAGAAGAAACAGATGCAAACATCAGATAATGACTGGAATGTACAAAGTATGAATCTGGGAAAATTGGAAGTCATCAGGAATAAAAGTGAATACATAAAGATCAAGGTCCCAGGCATTAGTGAGTGCCTAGGAATGGACTGGAATTGGTCATTTTGAATCAGACAAGCATGTGGTCTACTACGCCAGGAATGACAAATTGAAGAGGAATGCTATATCACTCATAGTGAAAAAGTACATTTCAAAATCTATCCTGAAGTACAAGGTTGTCAGCTATGGGATGATATCCATGCACCTATAAGGAAGGACGGGAGCTCTGGTAGCATAGTGGCTAAGATACTTGCCTGCTAACCAGACGGCTGGCGGTTCAAACCCACCAGCCACTCCTGGGAAGGAAGGTTGGGCAATCCTACTTCCGTAGTGATACTGCCTCCGAAACCCAAGGAGGGGTCGCTATGAGTTGGGTTTGATTCCACGGCACATAACAACAACAACAACAACAACAACAACATAAGGAAGGACAGTTAATGCAACTCTTATACAAATTTATGTAAAAAAAAAAAAGAAAAACAAACAAACTCACTGCCATGAAGTTGATTTCACTCATAGCGACTTCTCCTTGGGTTGCCAAGGGGTATCTCTATGGAAGTAGATTGCCCAACCTTCCTTCTAAGGAGCGGCTGGTGGGTGTGAACTGCTAGCTTTCCAGTTAGCAGTCAAATGCCTTAGGCACCACCAGAGCTCTAACCACTAATTCCAAAGATGAAGAAATTGAAGAATTTTACCAACTTTTGCAGTCTGAAATTGAGCAAACATGCAACCAACATGTATTGATAATTACTTGTGATTGGAATGTGAAAGTTGGAAGCAAAGAAGAAGGATGAGTAGTTGGGAAATATGGCCTTGGTGACAGAACAACACTGGAGATCACATGATAGAATTTGGCAAGACCAATGACTTATTCATTGGAAGACAATAAGACAAATAGCAACTATACACCAAATCAACTACAACTATGGAAAAAGACAATGTAGATGTTCAGTATCATCAGTCAGAACAAGCCCAGGAGTTGACTGCAGAACGGATCACATGGTAGTTAATGTTGTGTGTCAGCTTGGCTAAGTCCTAGTTTTGAGTGGCTTGATAGCTAAATGTAGTTATTCTGCATGATAAGATTATAATTACATCTCTGGTGGAATCTGCTGTGAGCAGCTAAGTAGCTGCCTTCAGAGTCTGGCCTCTTCCCAGTAGATAAGGAGAAATTTTGAGAAAGATCTCTAGCTTTGACACACTTTAGATTCTGTGTTTGGCTGAGTCTTCATATCTAGTTCCTGGACTTGAACCATGGCCTGCTGTGTTGCTTGTTAATCTTAGGATGGTTCCTAGACTTGAACCAGTGGTCTGCCATGTTGCCTGCCAATCTTGGGATTGTGTCATTTTATCTGTGGATCTTGGATTCATCAGCCTCGGCACCTAGCAGCTGCATGAGTCAGAAGAAGCTTGTAGCTTGCTTCAGTAGGCCTGAAACAAGAGGCAGAGTTGAAAACCAATGTCGAGGCACCTTCACCCAGCCTCTAGAGCTGGCACTCTAAATTCATACTTCTAGCCTCCTAAATTGTAAGACAATAAATTCCTGTTTGTTAAAGCCACACGTTTGTGGTATTTCCTATTATAGCAGCAGTACAGAACCAAGAGAGTTTATCAATTGTTTTTATGCAAGTTCAAGCTGAGACTAAAGAAAACTAAACCAAAAACAAGAGACCAAAAGTATGACATTGAGTCTATCTCACCTGAATTTAAAGACCCTTCCAAGAATAGATTTGTTGCAACTGAACACTAATGACTAAAGACCAGACAAGTTACCGAATGACAATAAGGCCATCATACATTAAGAAAGCATATAGTCATTAAAAAGGCTGGAAAGAAAGAAAAGACAAAAATGTATGTCGGAAGAGACTATGAAACTTGCTCTTGAAGATAAAATAGTGAAAGTGAACAGAAAAACTGATGGAGTATAAGTCAATGAAAAAGAGGACAAGCACAATTATTTAGCAAATACTAAAATAATAGCAACAAAGGAAATGATAACACTATTTGTAAACATAATGAGGACAGCATAGAAAATTATAGGAACAAAGAAACCAGGAACACCATGAAAAAACACATAACAAAATGACAGCAACCAATTCATACTTGTTGATAATTATACTGAATGTTAAAGCATTAAATGCACCACTCAAGAAATAGAGAGTTACAGATTGGGTAAGAAAACAAAACCCATCAATATGCTGTCTACAAGAGACACACCTTAGAGACAAAGACAAAAATAGAATAAAAATCAAAGGTTAGAAAAAGATACATCAAGCAAATGGCAATCAAAAAGAGCAGGAGTGGCAATATTAATTTCTGATCAAATTCAATTTAAGACAAAAACCACCATATGAGACAAGGAAGGACATTATATGATGATTAAAGAATCAACTGAACAAGAAGATATAACCATAATAAATATCTATGGACCCAATGAAAGAGCCCCAAAATACATATATCAGCCTTTAAAAGAATTGAAAAATCAAATAGATGACTCCACAGTCAAAATGGGAGACTTTAATGCACCACTTTCAATGAAAGATAGAACAACTGGAAAGAAACTCAACAAAGATGCAGAAGAGTTACACAATACAATCCACCAACTTATAGACATATAGACATCTACAGAGCACTTCATCCAACAATAGCACAATATACTTTTTTTTTTCCAGTGTACATGGAACGTTTTCTAGGATAGACCATATTAGTTCATAAAGGTTAGGTCATAAAGCAAGCCTTCATAAATTTAAAAACATTGAAATATTGCAAAGCATCTTCTCAGATCACAATGCTATCAAATTAGAAATCAATGATAAGAAGATCAACAGAAAAAGAGCAAATACATGGAAACTGCACAGCACCGTCCTTAAGAAGACTGAGTAAGAGAAGAAATAGAAAATGAAATTAAAAAATTCCTTGAATTAAACGAGAATGAAAACACAACATGCCAAAATCTTTGGGACACAGCAAAAGCAGTGATCAGAGGCCAATTTATAGCAATATAGGTACACATCAAAAAAGAAGAAAGAGCTCAAATCAACACATTAAACCAACATTGCCAACAGTTGGGGGGGGGGAACAGCAAGAAAAGCCTACAGTCACTGAAAGAAAGGAAATAAAAAGATTTGTGCAGTAATCAATGAAATAGAAAATAGAAAGACAATAGCAAAATCAACAACACTAGAAGTTGGTTTTTTTAAAAGATTAATAAAATTGACAAACCACTGTCAAATTTAACAAAGGAAAAGAGGGAGAGAATACAAATAACACAAATAAGAAATGAAGTTGGTGACATCACAATGAAACCAACTGAAATAAAAGGGATAATATTAGGATACTATGAAGAACTGAACTCCAACTACTTTGAAAACCTGGAATAAATGGATAGATTTCTAGAAACATACCACTTACCTAACCTAACACAGATTGATATGGAAAAGTTGAACAGATCCATTACAAAAGAAGAAATTGAACAGGTCATGAAAAAATTACCAACAAAAAAAGTCCTAGCCTATATGGTTTCATTAGAGAATTCTACCAAATATTCAGAGAAGAACTGACACCGATACCACTCAAACTGTTCCAAAACATAGACAAGGATGGAATCCTCTCTAATTCATTTTATGAAGCAAGCATAACCTTGATACCAAAACTAGGCAAAGACATCACTCAAAAGGAAAACTACAGACCAATATCCCTCATGAATATAGATGAAAAAACTTCAACAAAATCCTAGCCAATAGACTCCAACAGCATATCAGAAAATAATTCATTATGACCAAGTGGGGTTCATATCAGGTGTGCAAGAATGATTCAACATTAGAAAAACAACGTCATCCACCACATACATAAAACAAAGGAAAAGAACCACATGATCATATCAATGGATGCAGAAAAGGCATTTGATAAAATCCAACACCCATTCCTGATCAAAACTCTCAGCAAAAGAGGTAGAAGAAACGTTCCTAAACATAATAAAGGGCATCTATGCAAAACCAACAGTCAACATTATTCTAGAGAGAGAATATATTTATTTCTCACCATTATAATGGAGAGAGACTGAAACCATTCCTCTTGCATACAGGAACCAGACAAGGACACACTCTATGTCCACTTCTATTCAACATTGTATTGGAAGTCCTAGCCAGGGCCATAAGGCAAGAAAGAGAAATCAAAGACATCCAAATTGGAAAGGAAGAAGTTAAACTATCCCTATTTTGCTGATGATATGATCCTATACCTAGAAAACCCAAGAACTCAGTCAAAAATCTACTGGAACTAATGGAGAGATTTAGCATCGTGGCAGGATACAAGATCAACATCCAAAAATCAGTTGGATTCCTTTACACAAGCAAAGACATTCCTGAAAAAGAAATAAAGAAATCAATACCATTTATAATATCTACCAAAAAAAAAAAAAAAATACTTGGGAATAAATCTTACCAGGGACACAAAAGACCTTTACAAAGAAAACTATAAAAAACTACTTCAAGAAACCATAAGAGATCTACAAAAATGGAAGAACATACCATGCTCATATGCTCATGGGTAAGAAAATTTAACATTGTGACAATGTTAATTCTACCCAAAGCAATCTATACATTCAATGCAATCCCAATCTACATCCCATCAACATTCTTTAAGGATATGGAAAAACCAATCACTAACTTTATGTGAAAGGAAAGGGACCTCAGATAAGCAAAGCATTATTGAAGAAGAAGAACAAAGTAGGAGGTCTCACATTCCTGGATCTCAAAACCTACTATACAGCCACAGTAGTCAAAACTGAATGGTATTGGTATAATGGTGGACACAGACAAATGGAATAGAATTGAGAACCCAGAAATAGATCCATTGACCTATGGTCAGCTGATCTTTGACAAAGGACCGAAATCCATTAAATGGGGAAGAGATTGTTTAACAACTGGTGCTGGCAAAACTGGATATCTATTTGCAGAAAAATGAAACAAGATCTGTACCTCACACCATATGCAAAAACTAACCCCAGATGAATCAAAGACTTAACTGTGAAACCTAAAACTATAAAGTTCCTCAAGGAAAAACTAGGGACAAATTTAGGGGTCCTAATATATGACATAAATAGACTATCAAGCACAAACAGTGGAAGAGAAACTAGATGAATGAGACCTTCTAAAAATTAAATTTTTGTGTGCTTCCAAAGACTTCTCCAAAAGAGTCAAAAAAGAGGATACAGATTGGGAAAAAATATTTGGCAATGACACATCTGACAAGGGACTTATCTCTAGAATTTATAGAAAACTCCAACACCTCAATAACAAAGAGACAAACAATGCAATTAAAAAATGGGCAGAAGACATGAATACACACTTCACCAAAGAGGATATTCTGGAGGCCAACAAACATATGAAGAAATGCTCACGATCATTAGCCTTTACGCAACACAATGCAACCACTGCCGTGGAGTCAGATCCGACCAACTCATAGTGAACCGTCCTTGGGTTTCTGAGATGGTATCACTAGGGAAGTAGATCTCCCAATCTTTCTTTTGAGGAGTGGCTGGTGGATTAGCCATAAGAGAGATGCAAATCAAAACAACAATGAGATACCATCTTGCCCCAGCACTAGTAGCAAAGTTCAACAAGACATAAAATAGCAAATACTGGCAAGGGTGTGGAGAGATTGGGACTCTCATACACTGTCAGATGTTACCACCACTGTGGAAATGAGTTTGGTGATCCTTAAAAAGTTAGAATTAGAAACACCATTTGACCCAGCCATTCCATTACTACGAGCTTTGGTGGTATAGTGCCTAAGGCATTTGACTGCTAACCAGAAGGCTGG